>NC_088362.1:50852978-50855923 GCF_034508935.2 Berghia stephanieae
ATCCATGATAAATATTAATTATAATAATAATGATAATGATAATAAAATAATAATAATAATAATAATAATAATAATAATAATAATAATAATAATAATAATAATAATAATAATAATAATAATAATAGTAATAATAGTAATAATAGTAATAATAATAATAATAATAATAATAATAATAATAATAATAATAATAATAATAATAATAATAATAATAATAATAATAATAATAATATTACAATGGGTCCCCATTTCAGATTGTTTGTTTTGTTTATTTTGTTCTTGTCTGACACCAGTGTCTGCTCCCAAATTTAGTCATGTTGGAAAATATTATCCCGCAAAACACAGACAAAAAAAATTATTCCTCTAATTCCACTACCTCGAGTTATTACATTACACTATGTTATGTCAAATGTATCCTACGTACCAAAAAATCATCATTGTAGCAATCATCCTGTCTTTTCTTTCATTCTCAATTAATACTTTTCAGCTCTCATCCGCCATTCAACAACACCGTTGATTTGAATGAGGATAGGAAATTGACTGGTTTTCATGACAAGAAAGCCCATTCTCTTCTACTTATCTACTAATAACATGGAATACAATATGCAATTTTAAGTAGTCAAAAATTCTAGATCCCAACCCCAAAGCATGGTTTCCGCCAATTCTATATTACCACTTTGTATGGTTAGGTTTAATGTATCTAAATCTGATTATCTACTACAGTTTTGGTTTAAATATTTGAACCTGAAAGAATAATCAGAATCAGGCTATGACCATCAAGAAAAAAAAAAAAGGCACCAAAAAAAAAAAAAAAAAAAAAAAAAAAAAAAAAAAAAGAGAGGAAAAAGAGAAAGGCACCAAAAAATAAAAGACCTATTATTACATTAAAAAAAAATAATTAAAAATCAAAAATACAACAGCAACAAAAAACAAAAAAACAAAAAAAAAAACCAAAACAAAAACCACTAAACATAATCTGCTCTGCTCACAAATACATTTCCGACAACCATAAAACGGTAAAGGACGGTAATGCTTATAATATATTTATTGATAACAACATGAAATTTCCAACCATCGGTCGTCACAGACTTGGCCACAGTAGCATCCGTGATTTGACTGGATGGTCAATGCGTCTTTGATGTTTGAAAGTGCTTTCGGTCAATTTGTCCAGAGGGCGTGAAATCAATTTCACGTGGATTCTAAATCATTACAGACCGTCAATTAGGTAAACATTGTATCTTTTTTTTATCTAAGTATAGGAGGGGGGGGGGGGGGGGGGGGGGGGGGGGGATGAGAAGGATGGGGAGGGAGGGGGAAGGGGGGGGGGGGGGTTGTAGTTGTGTCTTCATCGCAGCGGGTTACTGAACAGTAAAACACCTAGATTAACGGTCAGGATTTATTGGAGGTTATCGCCTTCAGTTGTATTAAGCTGGTTTGATACAAGCCGGGGCTGGGAGTCTGTAATTAAATTGTTAACACTTGTACTCCAAACACAGATTATGTTGATAGCGGGATAAATGATTAGACAACGTATTGATAGTCGGTTGACTTTTCTATGAAAAAGAAAAGAATTTATTTGAGGCCATTAAGCATAATATGGGGTTAGGAGTTTAGACGGTTTCTTTAGCGTGAAACATACTGTATAAATTGGTCGCTTCTTTTTGAATAGGACGCTTGAGTAGCACAGAGTACTTTCCGTCACAACTTATATATGATCCAGCGACCAAATCGAATAAATCTGGAAATCAAAATGAGTACCTGGCCGCAGCACTGTCTCTGTCTGGAAAAAAAAATTAAGATGTCGCCTAACAAGCGTCATATGTCTCTTTCTACATGTTACGTGTTGCTGTTGGTCAAGGACACTTTTGAAACGCGCTTTAAGTACGTTTAGTGGATATTGCGCTACATAAAAGATCAATTTGCCCCCCCCCCCCCTAACTAGTCAATCGGCATTTTATTAAGACGTGTGGACTTGTGCAACGTCCGAGTTGACACACAGTTGGTCCTGGCCGTAATCAATACGAGATTTCTGTAGATTTTGAAACCATGAAAGTGATTACCAGATACACATTTTGCGGCTATGTGATCTTGTGGTATGACACTCGCCGGCGAACGAAGCGGCGCATAGTTATTGGAAAAATGGCTTTACTCATAATATTCTTTCATCATACTCGGGTGTTAAATGAGTACCTGACCAATAGCAACGTTGTCTCGTACTCAGTGACTTCTTATACTATCAGTAGACAATGCTCGTACTACATGCTAAGTGTTGCTGTTGGCTAGGGACCCCTTCTAAAGCGCTTTGAGAACGTTTCATGCGGCCATGTAGTGAAGCGGTCTCGCCTTCGCATCGGAGGGTCCAGGGTTCCTGTACCGGTCTGAGCAACGCGCGTAGTCTTGGGAAGGATCTATATTCACATTCACTCACCGTACTCGGGTGTAAATATGGTCTTTAACAGTGTTGTCTTTGTCCGTAAAAAAAATGTAATATCGCCTAGATACCAGGCGTCATGTCTCGTCGCTTTGAGACCCCCTGTGTAGCGCTTTGAACACGTTTAGTAGATATTGTGTATTATAAATGCTCAAGTTTGGTGGATATTTCTCTATATAAAGGCTAAAATTGTATTCACTCTTTGTTTCATTCCTAAAAAGAAGCTGAATGATTATAGATAGTGCCAGTCAATACAATGCTATGATTTTTCCCGGTTTCTAAAGATTATTAAATTGCGTGTTGCCTAAATAATGCCAGTATCAAAGCATCTCTGACCATTCTGAATTAGACCCAGCTATGTACTCTCAGTGAACACATTGGATTATACTTTAATATACTACAAATTTCTCCTCCGCATGATCACTAGGTAAGAACCATTTGGGATCATTCAACTACACTCCAATCACTTCACCAATCCACTTCTAGAGCTGATGTAGACAACGGGTTTCTTTGCGTC
>NC_088362.1:50856023-50873523 GCF_034508935.2 Berghia stephanieae
GTATCAGTATCAGTTCCATAGTCAAAATAAGACAAACAAAAACAACGTTTTATTTAATCTTAGGCTTTCGCCAATACTTCATACAATACAATTAAGACAAAATAATGTTACGAATTTCTCCTCATGATTCGTTTAGACTATCACAATAATACGTGTTTATCTTTACTCCTTACCCAACCAACCCCGAGCTTCCCGCCTCTTCATCGCGAACCATCTTATGTATGTATTAGCTTCAGGACGGGCAAGTACGGAATCTGCCCACCCTTCCGTATTTCCTCTATAACTCAGTTAGAATTCAACTCTCTCCTTCTCAGAAGAGTATTTCTCGTATACTAATTCAATGTTGAGCAAACCAAAATGGTGGTTGTATTTTATATATTTATTTAGTCGTGACTTTTGAATAAAAGTGTTTTGTTTTATTATACGGAAATACAATAGAAAATTACATTGTTTTGCAAAAATTATTTTGTCTGGCAATAAAAATACAGGGTAATTACTTTAAGAATATTAAAAAAAAAAAGAACTAACAAATTAATTTGTTAAAAAACAAAACAAAAAAAAACAACAACAACAACAACAAAAAACAAATAAGAAAACAATTTAAATAAATGAGTTTTGAGAAGACACTAAAGAAAACGAGAAAAAAAAAGAAAATTTAAATGGATAAACAAATATATAAAAACAACACAAATCAATACTAAATTGATGTAAATTAGTAAATTAATAAATTTAATTCAATACTGGAAATTCCCAAGTCATCATCAATGGTACCAGCACAAGTAAGGCAATAAATAAGAAAAAGTTCGTTTGCCAAAATCTCTATTTAGTTATCACTGGTTAATAAGGTGGGCTCATTTGAATTAGCCCGACCTAGTACTAGAGAGGCCAGACAGCAAAATCGAGTTAGTCACCGTCAGGCGACGGACGATGAGATGACGATGTGGGCGGAGTTGGGTGGTTGGGGGGGGGGGGGTGTGAAAAAAAGAACAGGAGCGTATCCTGGTTTATGCATTAAGGGATGCATGGTGATTCGCAATCTATCAAAAATACACACAAATTGATTTCAGTACGAAGTATCAAAGTTTAAGTAGTAACTTTTGAAATTATCTAATTTAATTTGATTATTTCAGACCTGGTAATACAGCATATAACTTGAAAAAACAGGCTGGTATTTGCCCACCCTGCCCATTATTACCAGCCGTCCCTGCAAGTGACTAAAAAAAAGATTCAACGTTCAGGCGACGAATCGATGAGATGCGATGTGGGCGGAGTGGAGTGGTTTGGGGGGGGGGGTGATAAAAAAAAGACAGGAGCGATCCTGGTTTATGCATTAAGGGATGCATGGTGATTCGCAATCTATCAAAAATACACACAAATTGATTTCAGTACGAAGTATAAAGTTTAAGTAGTAACTTTTGAAATTATCTAATTTAAATTTGATTATTTTCAGACCTGGTAATACAGCATATAACTTGAAAAAAACAGGCTGGTATTTGCCCACCCTGCCCATTATTACCAGCCGTCCCTGCAAGTGACTAAAAAAAATCGATTTCATAAACGTTTCTAGTCTCGGATTATTAGTCTCTTGCCTAGAAGTGGGCGTTGTGATTAAGTCGGCTGTTTGTGCTTGTAACATCCCGCTCTCTAGTACATGATGGCATGTAAGATACCCTCCTTTATACTATCAACGCAAAAGATTTCCAAAGAGGAAATTAGCAACACGTTAAATGATACTTCATTCTTTTTATATTTTAACTTATGTTTGTCATGATGAATCAAATCACGTGATATTGAATTTGGACTGCTAGACGACAATGGTGTCCATGGTCTATATTTAAGAAAATGAAAATTTCAATGAAACTCAAACAAATTGAACACACACACACAAAAAAAAAAGCAAAAAAAAAAAAACAAAAAAAAAAAACAAAAAAAATTTTAAAAATATAATAATAAAATTTAAAAAAGCAAAACACAGAACAAAACAAAAAAAAAACAAAACAAAAAAACAAAAAAAAACAAACAAAAAACAAAACAAAAACAAAACAAACAAACGAAAGAGAAAATGTGTTCGGATGAATCACATTATCATTATCTCAGTCAGTTACAAAGCGAGCAGAATAACTTTTGTCTCCACTATACTTTCAAATCATTTTTTCTTTGGTTGTTCTTTGACGCAAATCCTTCGATTTCTAGTCTCCCTTCACTCTCAACTCACGAGCCTATAAGATTCAGTTCTTCTTCTTTTTTTTGTTTTGTTTTTGCTCACAAAAATTTGTACTTTCAACGATCTGCACTTATCTTATCGTTTTTTAAAGCCAGTGTCAATAGCGACAGGACACTTTTTGTCTCTTTTATTCGTAACTGACGTATTTTCCTTCCGAATCGTAGCTCTCTCATCTAAAAATATGTGCTATCTTGTTGACCATATGATTACGTAGTAACTAGTATCTGTCTAAGCTTGTGAAGTCCTGCCTCAGCAAATGACTAAAACTTGGCCAAACTTAGTCCGTCTTGATTTTAGTCTGGGACTTACTTAGTCAGCTCACACTGAAATCCGATTTTTTCAAGTCCTTGACTATAGTCAGAGATAGAGACTAAGCGCTAGTCAGCGTTCATGAAAACGGTCCAAGATATCAAATTTAGTCCATAGCATGAACAAATCAAAAACCAAAACTTGATAAATAGCAATTGGTTTTGAGAACATAGCCATTCTCTCTCTCTCTCTCTTCCTCTCTCTCTCTCTCTCTCTTCTCTCTCTCTCTCTCTCTCTCTCTCTCTGTGTGTGTGTGTTTCACGAACTATATTTCTCTGCTTTTTTTAATGTACTTATCTTCCTTTTCAAAGCGCTAAGACAACATGCGTGACAATGATGCAAGCGCTAAATTTCTGAAGCATGGATGACATTGAGTTGTTCGAACATCCCCCCCCCCTCCTATTTTTTGGTTGTTGTTTGTTTTAGTCCCGGAGTTTTAAATAACGACCATGCTTATTTGCACAGAGAGAGAGAGAGAGAGAGAGAGAGAGAGAGAGAGAGAGAGAGAGAGAGAGAGAGAGAGAGAGAGAGAGAGAGAGCCTTAAGTGTCTTAATTGAAGTTAAGCTCACTCTCAAAGGAGACCATTGCAGAAGTGAAGAAACCAATCGATGCACGGATAAAGATCTATCAATAATTGGATTCAGTAGTCTGATGTCACGCCGCCCGGCAACGGCGGCCATCTTGGTTCTAAACAAAGAAAATCATTACTGTTTATTCTTCATGCTGGCTAGAACTTTTCATATGCCTTGTGATCAGAATGTGTAAAAGTCAAAACATGATCAAATTTGTGGGGTTTTTTTCCCCTCTGGATACGCTTTTATGCTCGCCGGAGAAATATTTCATATGGGCGTCGGCCATTGTTCCGATAGTTTAGAGCCAGTGTTACTAATTACCATGCGTCATTAGGAAGGAAGTGACGTTACGACTGTAATGCCTTTCAAATCCTGAAGAAAATCTGGAAATCAAAAGACATAGGTGTAAAAAAAATAATTAAAGAATATTATTTTTGTAAATGGACGATGTTTTGCGTCGGTTTGAGAGTAGAGACCATTACAATTTGGGTTAGCAGACCTGTAAATAATATATGTACGTCGCAATCAACGAATATATTTGCAAGGGAAATAACTCTTAAATATGTCACTCTAGAACGTAAAGTAAACAAACTGTAAAGTCACGATCACAAACAATACCAATCAATATAATGGAATAACAGCCGACATCTCATTTGTATCATAACGATTCTGATGGGTTCGGATAGTATACAATTCACCAGAAATTATATCCCAAGTATAAGATTACGTGAACTGATGTGTAGATGTTCTTAAAAAGTAAGGAATGTCCTTACTTTCACTTTCACCGCACCTCTCCCATTAATTTCATAACAATTTTAATTTACATCTCTAGCTCTAGGATTCTTTGCCACACCCCTTCTGTAATTTACTTGAACTGAAAATGAGCTTTATTACTTTCCGGTGAATTTGTGGTAATTGCGTTATTAGAACGTATCTAATCCTTTTTATTTAGTACAACTTTATTAGGGTAAGTTTATGACGCGTATGAATCACTTAAATGAATGTGTCACAGTTCTCCCATTCACCTGTGTGACCGCTAGTTATCGTTTGTGAGCTGCAGGCTAAAACCATGGCTTGGTTAAATTGAGATATCTCTGGTATTTATTTACACTGGATAAATTAAATACCAAAATAAAGGGCATTGAACGCCCTATCATTTGGTACAATTACTATTTCCCTCCATAAATTCATTTAGAAGATATTGTAATGGAAAGATAGCTTAATTGTAGTGGGCAAGAAAATCAAGCCGTTTATCATCATTCATGAAAAAATCCCCTTAAAACATAAATAATCATAAAATTCAATCATTTTCCTTTCCAATGATACCATTTTCAACTTTCAAAACTGCTTCCAGGATACCCTTTGAGCATTCCATAAAATCACACTCATTTCAAAATCTACCAAAGTAACGCCATTTCAGCTTGGACTGCCGTGGTCAGCGTCGGTCATTGGCTCCTAGCCTTGTGACGTCACAGTGTTTCAGGGAATCCCCTTTCGTTTTTTCAGTCAGCTGGTGCCCAATTTCAGGCTGATTCCTATAGTAATTTTTGGGTGTTTTTAAGGCATAAAAAATTGAATAACTCTGCTTCTATATAACCTAGAGACAAAATTCAAACGGTTTTATCATCGGGATGGTATACTGCATCATAGTAAACCAGATTTTATACTGTCATTTGAAAACTGAATTTTCATTTAAGTGCCTATGAATGACTCATGACGATGACTATGACTATGATTTGGCTAAATTAAGATATCGCTGCTACTTCTAAATAAACATGATGTTGAATTCTTTATCCCGTATTATAATTCACCTTTTCATTTTAAAATTAATTTTGAAGTAATCGTTATTTTATCTTTCTGTTGAAATATTTTACAGATTTGAACATTGCAAATTATGATGGCTGACAGTAACAACGAATCATCAAGTCCTAGCAGTCCGCTGCTTGAGAATGAGACGACTAAGAACATCAATAATATAGAAACCAGTGGTCCTCCCATATCTGATGGCATAAATTCAGGAGATGTGGTGCTCAGGACTCGCTTTGTGTACAAAGCAGTTCGGTTTACAAACCTTTTCAAATGTTTAATCATCATTGATTCTTTACTAGCAATTATTCTGTGGCTAACAGGTTGGTGAAAATTTAATGTCATATCGACAGTGTTATTCTATAACTTAAATCGTGTAACTGGTTTTGACAAAATTTTACAGGAGGAGGGACAAAAAACATCATTACACTTACACACATTACTTGATGCAAAGCAATGTCTCTCATGTGTTGTTAATATATGTGCAATTTGTACTGGACCTAGGCACTCCAAATGAGTAAGCAAACAACAAAAAAAACAAACATGAGCTCTTATATAGCGCCATATCCACTAAACATGCTTAATGCGCTTACAATGGGTCCCTGGCCAACATCAACACTTAACATGTGGGAAGCGACATGCTGCCTGTTACTAACAGTGTTAGGCAATATTACATCTTTTTTTTGATAGAGTTAACACTGTTAACGGCCAGGTACTCTTTTTACACCCAAGTACGGTGAATGTGAGTACAGAGCCTTTTCCAAGGATTCAATTATGCACCGCTCAGAGCAGGACTTAAACCCAGGACCTTCCGGTTCGAAGGCGAGTGTCATACCACAATAGCTCATAGCTGCATAGGGGATTACTGAAAAGGTATTCTGGACATTATTAGCTAATAAATATAAATTTCTTTTTTTTTTCCATTTACACAGAGAATGACGCTGTCGATATGTATACACAAATACTTCATAACCTAGTTATCATTATATGATGTAGTGTTAAGGGCAAAGTGCTATTGAATTTATAACAGCTCATGAGTTGTATTACCATTAATAAAACGTTGTTGGTTATAACACTTTTCCTTTATTTCTTTATTTTTTTGCCTATTCATTATTCCTATACATTTTTAACACTCACACTGTGTATGTAGGCAATGGATATAAAAGAATTGACTTATATGTCTTATATATCTTGCCCTGTAACTGCATTCTTCTTATGGATTGAATTAACCCTTCAAATCTAAAAGTTCATATGAGAAAATGATGAGGCAAATTATGCAGCATAATCTGAAAGATAATTCCAGCCCCACTTACTTAACTGTTTCTGTTAATCTTAACTCAACTACTTATCAACTATGGATTATCTATCGTCTGGTTATTTACATATGATCAAATTAGAAAAATTAATCATTATACATACATTTTTATTTATAAACTTATATTTACATGTATTTTTTTTAAAAATTGTTTTTGTCCACAGGAGGTAACTCCAGCTATTTCATCAACAGTATTACACACTTCACCATGGAAACATCTGTCTTTGATCTTGCCATCATTTGGTTTGTGAAGATTCCCGTCTTTATTATACTCATCGATTTATCAGAAGCTGCCATGATGAAGTCCTTTGACTTATCTCACAACAGTGTTTTACACAATCGTATTCGATCTCTATTCTGGAAATTATATATAATATCTCTTCTACTTTTTCTCTACACATTGACCAAAGGGAGTTTGATTCTGCGTGAGATTATCAGTAACCAAGACTTTGAGGGAATGCATAGAACCTACTATACTTGTTGCATATGGTGCGTAGTTTTGTCTTTCACTGTCTTTATGCTAAGTCTTCTGTCATCACGATTGATGATGAGGATGAAATCAGACAGACAGGTCAAGTATTACAATAATCTTGGACAGGAAGTGGACAAAGACGGGAAGAGGATTCCATCCAAGGCTAGTCTTATACGACTTGCCAAACTTGCCAAACCTGTGAGTCCATCAATTTGTGTTTTTTTAAAGTTTAATTTTTTTTAATTTAAAAAGATCAAATTCTCTTTTTAGGTTCTGACTTAGGAGACATGCCCATCATTGACAATTCATCAAACCTTGTGTCTAGTCAAAGCATAATAGCTGTCACTATTTACTTTACATAAACCTTTATATCCACTAACAAATCTACTATTGACCCAAATATCTTGAGCATTTATATAGCGTAATATCCACTAAATATACTCAAAGTGCTTTACAAGGGGTCCTACCCAACAGTAACACTTAGCGTGAAGGATGAGACATGACGCCTGAGTATGGTGAGAGAATGTGAGTAAAGAGTCTTGTTCACTGACTCATCTCTGTGCAGGTTAGAGAGGGACTCAAAACCTAGACCTTTTAGTCAGAAGGTGAGTGTCATACCACAAGACCACATAGCAGCATATTAGTCGATCTTCATATCCTGTTTATTTTAAAATCCATCAATATTTACTCAACCAAACTGGGTCTTCCTATGTCCATTTGGTGACTCAATGGTGCAGTGCTTTATGTCACAAAAGTCACTCAATGTTAAGTGTGATCAGTGGTCAGATGGGTGAAATTCTGGTCCTGGAGTTGTGGCCTTTGGTTAGACACTTTACACATACTACCCCACTTAATATGCGTAAATGGCTAAAGGGGGTTACTGTTATTATAAAAGTGTAGTACAAAAACTATGCCTAATAGGTGATTTGAACTGTGTGAAATGGAAATATGGTTCCCTTTGGCCTGCTGGGGGAATAATTGAAACATTGTGAAAGGCATTGAGCATGTTAAACTCATTTTATGAGTCTCTGTGTGCACATGTCCATGAATATCTAATTTAATCACTACAAGGTCAAGATCATTTCACGAAGATTCCTTTGTCATGTTCATCCCTTTTTCTTGGGCCGAATTAATGATTTGATAATAAAGTGGTAGATAACAATGATAAAACGGATGGAAGCTTCAATTTAATTTAAAAAGGTGCATTAGGTGGACGTTTTGGGTTGATTGAAACACTAAAAACAAATGAGAAATATAATAATAGTCTTGACCACTATGAGTACACATTAGGGAGAAAGGCTGATTAAAAAAAATTGTCCTTCAGAGTCATCAGGCCCTTGAAGCTGGAATTTATCCCAGTTTCTATAGCATGAAATGGACAATAGTAATTGCTTTGATAGGACGGTTATCTCTAGCAAAGTACTTTTGTCTGGCTCTGTTTCATACACACCTTTTCAGATTTTGACCACCATAGGCAGTTGTGAGTATATGAGATAACTATAAATAGTGAGGTTGAAATATTGTTGTACCTGGAAATGGAATCAGATGTAATGAAATCTTTATTTGATTTTCTCTATTTCAGGAGGCTGGGTTACTTACTATAGGTTTTTTCATGCTTCTCTTGAGCTCAGGTGTTCAGGCTGTGGCCCCGTTGTATTTTGGGAAAGTTGTGGATGCTGCTGTCAAGAGTATGGGTGAGTATGGATTGTCAAAATAGAATGTTAGATAGATTTGTCAAAATAGTCTCAATGCTCGCAATCTAAGTCGATACCATTAAAAAAGGGCAACCACAGATCTTGAGAAAGCAAAAAAGTTTGTTCGTTTAATATTTTTAAAATGGGCATATCAAGTAAATTCCAGCATGACAATTAGTCGATTTTGATGTATGAAGAAGGAAGAAGAAGAGGCTGAAGAAGAAGAAGAAGAGAAGAAGAAGAAGAAGAAGAAGAAGAAGAAAAGAAGAAGAAGAAGAAGAAGAAGAAGAAGAAGAAAGAAGAAGAAGAAGAAGAAGAAGAAGAAGAAGAAGAAGAAGAAGAAAAGAAGAAGAAGAAGAAAGAAGAAGAAAAGAAGAAGAAGAAGAAGAGAAGAAGAAGAAGAAGAAGAAGAAGAAGAAGAAGAAGAAGAAGAAGAAGAAGAAGAAGAAGAAGAAGAAGAAGAAGAAGAAGAAGAAGAAGAAGAAGAAGAAGAAGAAGAAGAGAAGAAGAAGAAGAAGAAGAAGAAGAAGAAGAGAAGAAGAAGAAGAAGAAGAAGAAGAAGAAGAAGAAGAAGAAGAAGAAGAAGAAGAAAAGAAGAAGAAGAAGAAGAAAAGAGAAGAAGAAAGAAGAAAGAAGAAGAAGAAAAGAAGAAGAAGAAGAAGAAAAGAAGAAGAAGAAGAAGAAGAAGAAAAGAAGAAGAAGAAGAAGAAGAAGAAGAAAAGAGAAGAAGAAGAAGAAGAAGAAGAAGAAGAAGAAGAAGAAGAAGAAGAAAAGAAGAAGAAAGAAGAAGAAGAAGAAGAAGAAGAAAGAAGAAGAAGAAGAAGAAAGAAGAAGAAAGAAGAAGAAGAAGAAAGAAGAAGAAGAAGAAGAAGAAGAAGAAAGAAGAAAGAAGAAGAAGAAGAAGAAGAAAAGAAGAAGAAAGAAGAAGAAAGAAGAAGAAGAAGAAGAAGAAGAAGAAGAAGAAGAAGAAGAAGAAGAAAGAAGAAGAAGAAGAAGAAGAAGAAGAAGAAGAAGAAGAAAGAAGAAGAAGAAGAAGAAGAAGAAAAGAAGAGAAAGAAGAAGAAGAAGAAGAAGAAGAAAGAAGAAGAAGAAGAAGAAGAAGAAGAAGAAGAAGAAGAAGAAGAAGAAGAAGAAGAAGAAGAAGAAGAAGAAGAAGAAGAAGAAGAAGAAGAAGAAGAAGAAGAAGAAGAAGAAGAAGAAGAAGAAGAAGAAGAAGAAAAAAGAAGAAGAAGAAGAAGAAAGAAGAAGAAGAAGAAGAAGAAGAGAAGAAGAAGAAGAAGAAGAAGAAGAAGAAGAAGAAGAAGAAGAAGAAGAAGAGGGAGGGAGGAGAGAGGAGGAGCAAGAGGAGGAGGAGGAGGAGGAGGAGGAGGAGGATGAAGAAGAGGAGGAGGAGGAGGAGGAAAAAAAAAAAGAAGAAAATAAAAGGAAGATAATTTCTTTACAATTTAATTAACCCGATTAAAACGGTATAACTGGGTGGGGATCCTGACCTCCCATAGCGGGCAGGGAGGGAAACAGTCAAATGCATAGTTATTGTTTTGGGAGATGATATTTTTTTCCTTGTAAATCATCTCTCTGTTATGTATTATTATTTTTATTTTGAATGTATAATGTAAGCATTTGAGTGTGTTCCTCTTTGTTGGATTTTGTGCTTGTGTCTGGATGAGACTTGTAGGTGATTTCAAACTAAGTACATCGTTGGTATGTTCTTGGAATCTACATCTGATCCCTATTTGTTCTCAGTTCCCCTTTGTCTTACTTTTTCTTGGGTGCTTTAATTGTAATTCTAGAACTTTTCACTATCCCATTTTCTTCCTTTTTACTGGCGCTGATATAACCTAAACGTGTTGCAAGCGCCGTAAAACCCTCAAAAACAAGCAAAAACATAAAACGGTATAATGTACTCGTGGATATCATGTCATGGATATGACTGTTGGTTAATGTGTAGAATGGACAGTATATTACATAGTCGTATAATAATTGATAAAGGATTTAAGGAATAAATATATATAATATATAATATATGTTTTGACTCTTGTATGAAGATCTCTACTTTCCTCCTTCATTGACCAGATGATCTAACTCGAACGGTCTCCATACTTCTTGGTATCTATGCTGGGGGATCTGTAGCCAGTCTATTCAGGTCCTGGGTGTTCACACTGGCTGGTCAAAGGCTTGTGGCAAGGCTAAGAAAAAAATTGTTTGGATCTGTTATAGGTCAGGATGTTGCTTTCTTCGATACAAATAGGTAAGGATTGTGGATGGTTACAAACTTGATGAGTCGAGTAGTAGTCGTGTTAGTGTGTGTAGGTTGTTTATGTCAAGGTTTATGTGTCTCTGTGCGTTTGTATGAAATTTCAACAATGCGTGAAGATTTTTATACAATAATGTAATCCATACAAAACTTGACTATTATTTTCACAATTCAATGAAGTGGACCATTCACCCAACTTATCTTAATTTAATCTCACTATCACTCTCTCTCTCTCTCTCTCTCTCTCTCTCTCTCTCTCTCTCTCTCTCTCTCTCTCTCTTTCAATTTTTCACACATTTTATATTACATCATTTGAGTACTTTTGGATGTACATTGTGGCAATTATCACATAGACCGCCTATAATTTCATATATGAGGAAATAGGTAATAAACTGATAGTTTTAAGTGTTCTAATATGCTAATGTGGTTTTAAATTATACGCATGAGTTCATTAATAATTGTCTTGATGAAATTGCCTGTAGGTCTAAATAGACTTTTATGCATCATTGAGGTGCCACTGAAATGAATGTCAATTGTCCCCCAAAAGGATATTGGCCAATTGACAGCTCTGACAATACTTTTAAAGTTTTTAAAATGATATGTCACTACTACAATGGTGTTTCAAAAAATAAGTATCAAAATCATGAATAACGAAAAATATATCTTAAAGAAGCAAGTTTTAAAAATTGGTCCATGATTAGTGTTTAAAGGAATGCAGAATTTGAGAATCTTAGGATTTGCAGGGAAAAGGGGCTGACAAGTTTGAGTTCTTTCTTATTTATCATATTATTATTATTATTATTTTATTATTATTATTATTATTATTATTATTATTATTATTATTATATTATTATTATTATTATTATATATTATTATTATATATATATATATATTATATATTATATATATTATTATATATCATCATCATCATCATCATCATCATTATTCATCATATCATATTATTCATCATCATCTATATATCATCATCATTCATATATCATTATATCATCATCATTATTATTATTATTATTTATTATTATTATTATTATTATTATTATTATTATTATTATTATTATTATTATTATTATTATATTATTATTATTATTATTTATTATTTTTATTATTATTATTATTATTATTATTATTATTATATTATTATATATTATTATTATTATTATTATTATTATTATTATATTATTATTATTATTATTATTGAAATTGTTATTATCAATATTATCATAATTATTATTAAAATTTAATCATACCTTGGACAGAACTGGGGAATTGTGCAATCGTCTTTCATCTGATACCCAAGTCCTTCAAAATGCCATCACGGTAAACAATTATATTTTTCTCTTTTATCTTATTTTTATGATCAGCTTTGGATATCATGGGATTTGAGATCAAAATAGTATTTCTAACTTCCTGTTAGTCAATACTAGATTTAACATACAAAAGCTTGAACATATTGATATACCTATTGGTGTTTATTTTGTTTGTATGTTTTATTGCAAATACATAAATTTCGAAATTGGAAGAATTCAGCTACAGTATAGCACATATGGCATTATGATCTGATAATAGGGCACCTAGAAGGTGCGAAGCGACAGACACAATTGTTATGACTAACTAATTTTGTCCTCTACCTTTTGTGTTTGGCCAAGCATTCAAGCTCAGGGAAGTTTTGTTTTCAACATCTTTGAAAAGGGAGCTGTCTGGATAGACTGAATCTCCGTTGGTGAAGGTCATGAGATATAATAAATAGCATTTCTATAATAAATAGCATTTCATAAGATATATTTATAATGCTCTACGAAAAGAAGAACAGAGATGACTTTAAGAATTACAGAGCAATATGTCTCCTTTGCCATATCTTCAAATTTCTTCCATCAGTGATTGCAAACATCTTCAAATAGACTTAGAACCTTTCATCACAGACAGCTAGGCAGGGTTCAGACCTGCAAGAGGTACCAGGGACAATGTGCGTGCATTCTAAACTGGGACATTGAGAATGCTGCTGGAAGAATCACAACCAGCTGTAGTGACATACATAGGCTTTACAGAAACGTTTGACACTGAAATACAATTGTTCCTTGACGAAGCCTTAAAACAAGAATTCTGTTAAAAATGAGTAATATGCACTGCAGAGCGTTGTAAGATTATTTTTAAAATTTTACAAATTATATTTACTTCATTGGCGTGCACAAGATTTAATCTGTGAAATATTCAAGTCAAATCCTGGTTTTATTCCTTAGGTCAATATGTCAATGCTGTGCCGTTACGCCCTTCAAATCATTGGCTCGCTGACTCTGATGTTTTACCTCAATCCTTCCCTGACTGGTGTTCTCCTTGCGGTAGTGCCTGTCGTCTCTTTAACAGCTGTACAATATGGTAGGTGATTCCTAATGAAACTGGGTACATTTACTAAAAATGCTTACTCTTAGCATAATCATAGACGCCTTTCATTTGAATTCTAGTTCAATTCACATTTTTAAAACTAGTTTACCAAATTTGAAAGTAATGTTTCAGGAGTACTGGGATAAAATAAAACTCATTTAACAGACAACTTGTAACATATGTCTTATAGAGTCTGACAATAGGATAGTTGCTGATGATGACAAGTGGTAGTAGTGGCAGAGTGTAAGGGTGAATGGATTTGGTCTTGGGTCGACTTGGGCATTCCAGACTGTAACTGCAGCGGTGGTGCTCAACTGAGAAAGATCGAGACAATGAAGTGATATTTTAATACAACTAATAGTAGCATGACTTCATGTGTCAGAAGTAGAAATAGGGAGTTGATTTCATGAGAGGAGTCCAGAATACCATCATCTACCCGATTCCTAACTCATCCACTTCAGAGTAGTGAGAGACGATTAATAAACAAAGGCCAGGATGTATAATTTTTGAAGGCTTTATTCAAGAGTAACGTGATATTTCATTCTTCTTCTCTTCTTGCATCATATTATATAACAAAACATGAGTTATGAAATGTTGATATCAAACGTATGGCCAAACACAGATGCACACAGTCTTGCTTACAATAGAAAGTGATGGTAGCGACAAGTAGTAATATAGTACAAAATCAAATAACATGAGATAGAATGGTCATTCTATTACTTATGAAATGGAAATTTTATGTCTTATGGTCTTTTTGGGGAATAGATTAATCATTGTGAACTGGCTCTTGCTTGCGACAACTGTATTATTTCTATCAAGCACATAGTGTACTTAGAAAATGAAATCAAAAGGGTGTGCTTATTTGTTGTAGAGGTATTGAAGAAAATATGAAATATATCCTGAAACTAGCCCATGACCTTGACCCTTTCAATTACGATCATCGTTAATTAAAAAAACAAATGTAATTTACGTCAGGGTCAGCATGGGGGGAAAGTGATATAACAAGTTCTTACAGACAATACTAATGCTGTAGCACCAAGTTTGTAGTGTTGTTTAGTGTTAATGCTTGTATGTATGCAGCACATTGTGACATCCAATACTTTAGAGAGATGAAGAACTGCACTTCCTTTTAGAATTTGCGTTAAAAAAAAAAGCTGTCGAAAGGTCAGAGGTAGGTTGTGCTTATTTGGGTCAGTACACTTAAAGGAACAATATGGTGTGTAGTACATATTTACTAATTTATTATTATTATTATTATTATTATTATTATTATTATTATTATTATTATTTTTATATTCTTTATGAATTCCATGGAGAGACATTTTTTTGGAGTGATTAGAACTACTATTGGTTGCCATAAGAACAGCGCCCCTGTGAGCCAGGACAAATGACTTGTTCAAGGCCTTACAGCTGGCAGATGATACACAATACATTTTAGTTCTGTAAAAACTATATCTCTGAGCCATGTTGACCTATGTTTAAATATATTCCCCATTTTTCCTTTTAAAATAATCCTGTTTTATTTATTTATTTGTTTATTTTTTTCTCTCTGACATGTGTTTTTGTAGGAAAGTTTGTAAGAAATATGCGCAAACGATTTCAAGACAAGCTTGCTGATGCAGGAACAAAAGCTGAAGAAGCTCTGTCGTCTATCAGAACTGTCAAGTCATTTTCTGGTGAAATGAATGAAAAGCTAGAATATGGCAAACATGTTGAAGAGAGTTACCAGGTTGGCAAAAAACTGGCCATGGCCCAAGGTAAATGGAAAATTTGATCTTTAGCACTGTTTTGTTTTTTTTCTCTTCTGATGCCGCGATTTCTTTGCTTTCAATTTCACTTATGTATGAAACATATCTAATTTCATGAATTTTATTGTTGGAAATTTGTAATACTTCACATTTCAGAGGTTCTCCAGCCCTACTTTTCATAGACACGACTTGATGCCCTATCATCAAGCTTTCCCTATTTCTCATCTATATTCACCAACGCACTGGTATTCAAACATCAATGAGACTGCTTTGCACCGCTGTTTGTGGAAGAATATCAAATTCAAACCATGCTGGAGGAATACTTGCTACTTAACCCTCTCGTGTTCAGATTATTTTGGGGGGAGTAGATAATGAGTTCCCTATATGGCCATGTCAATCATGTAGACATCCTTTGATGATATAAGCCTACTCTTTGATATCTGTAGTCGCCTTTTCGTTTTCTACGGTCACTCATGGCTAAACACCGCCCAGAAACGATTTCATAGGTCCGTCCATCACCACATTTCAAACTTTTGTTCTCGTGAGTTCTTAAGTTTTTTGACCGAAGAACGATTGGCTACTGAGCATCTTGACCCTTCAACGATTGGTCGTTCTGGCAGCTCATGTGTCAACAGCCGTCAACAATGAATTGAATCATCGCTGAGGCAGTGGAAGACGGCCATGGAATAGTTGCGTCACATCGCCACGTTGTTGAATAAATTATCCAGGCATGGTCGATAGGTAAAAAAGCCAAATTATGTTCTAGTTACATTTGAAACAAACAAAGTATATCACTGATCTCGTCTCTTTGAGATATAAAGAATGATATAAAAATCAAGAAAATCGCCGATAAATAAAAAAGTTGCTAAAAAAAGCTAAAATAAACAAAAGCAATTTTTAAAATCAAATTTATTCGTAAAACAGTTGGTTTTCAACCGATTTTTATGAAACAAAGACCAATGTACTTATTTTTTCAAGCTGATTTCAGCAATGTGACTTTCAAATTCCTCAGAATTATATTTTTTACTTTTAGATTTTAGCTTTTAGGCCTACTCAATAAGGTGTTATATTCCTTGCATAACAATAGCTTAATACATCGACGGGGAGAAGCGTCTTTGTTTCGGCCAGCTGGATAGATAGCATGTGATTGGTCAAAGACTTTGAGACACTTGATTCACAATTCTACAAAGAACGGACCCCGGCGGTCTATCAAAGAGGTGTAACAAATTTATTTACCGACTATTTTTCTTGGTGCTAAAATTACAAAGTAATAATTTCGCATCAGAAAAAATAACTCTGAAGTTCCTATCTCTTTATTTCAATAAAATTGATACCTAGAATGACAAAATCGACCCACAAATAAGGGAGTTATAAATTATTCATAATATTTTAAAAAGTTTACAATAATTGTCTTCAAAGTCATTTTTCATCACCAAAGTCGTAATTTTTTACCGATTTTTACCAAACAAAGTGCAATGTCAATGATTTTCACCCGCAAATAAGATAGGATTTAAATCGCAATTTCTGAAACGTATTTTCTTTTCTGTCGGCAAATTTATAAAAATCAAAGCTGAAAACACCCTGCGGCAGTGACAGGGCCTGTCATTTCCTTCACAACGATTGGATTTTACTTACTGAGGCCAGTCTTGACTACCCCGCCCAAGAATATTATGCCAGTGTCGGTTTTTGTCGGGTTGAATCTTAAAGAGTTAATGAGTCAAGTCCTGAGTTAATCCCACCACTAGTAAACTGAAATAACTTGTACATTGCAACAAGCATTTTTTTTTCTTCTTTCTTTGTTAATACAAATTTAATCATATTTCTCCTCCCGTCTATTAAGGCTTCATGGACGGTCTATTTAGTTTTTTGGCCTATGGTGCCATTGGGGCTGTTTTATTCTATGGAGGCAAGCTGGTCAATGAGAATACCCACGACTCGAGCACTGGAATTACTCCTGGTCTTCTTACATGTGAGGATATGATAACTTTTTAGATTATTATAGTTATGATTGATAAGCATTCATCTGGTTCATATAATAAAAAAAACCCTAATAAATAAATAATAAAAGAAAAAAAAAAAAGAGAGAGAGAGAGAAGAGAGAAGAGAGAGAGAAGAGAGAAAAGAAAAGAGGAGAGAGAGAGAGAGAGAGAGAGAGAGAGAGAGAGGAGAGAGAAGGAGAAGAGAGGAGAGAGAAGGGGGAGAGGAGAGAGAGAGAGAGAGAGAGAGAGAGAGAGAGAGAGAGAGAGAGAGAGAGAGAGAGAGAGAGAGAGAGAGAGAGAGAGAGAGAGAGAGAGAGAGAGAGAGAGAGAGAGAGAGAGAGAAGAGAGAGAGAGAGAGAGAGAGAGAGAGAGAGAGAGAGAGAGAGAGAGAGAGAGAAGAGAGAGAGAGAGAGAGAGAGAGAGAGAGAGAGAGAGAGAGAGAGAGAGAGAGAGAGAAAGAGAGAGAGAGAGAGAGAGAGAGAGAGAGAGAGAGAGAGAGAGAGAGAGAGAGAGAGAGAGAGAGAGAGAGAGAGAGAGAGAGAGAGAGAGAAGAGAGGGAGGGGGGGAGGAGAGGGGGGAGGGGGGGGAGGGAGAGGGAGGAGGGGGGGGGGGGGGGGGGGGGGGGGGGGGGGGGGGGGGGGGGGGGGGGGGGGGGGAGGGGGGGGGGGGGGGGGGGGAGGAGAGGGGGGGGGGGGTGCGGGCAGGGGAGGGATTGAGGAAGAGGAAATA
>NC_088362.1:50875138-50880138 GCF_034508935.2 Berghia stephanieae
AAATATTCTGGTTTAATCATTTCTCCAATCTCTGCAGGCAACAAGTGCCTTGGATGCGGAGAGTGAACATCTGGTACAGGAAGCCATAGACAGAGCCATGGGTGGGAGGACGGTCATTGTTATTGCACACAGATTGTCCACTGTTAAAAATGCTCACAAGGTAATTTATTGTTATTAATTTTTGTATTATTTTAAAATGGAATTTTGATATGTATATGAGTCAGTTGATTTAGAAAGAGGAGATTTTAAGTTCATCG
Source organism: Berghia stephanieae (assembly GCF_034508935.2). Lineage (NCBI taxonomy): Eukaryota > Metazoa > Mollusca > Gastropoda > Nudibranchia > Aeolidiidae > Berghia > Berghia stephanieae. The sequence goes on from NC_088362.1 coordinate 50,875,396, forward strand.
GGTAATTTTTTTAGAGGCAAAAGGAACGTTGTACCACATTCCATAAGTATTATATTAGTGTTTGTTCTTTGTAAGCTTTGATAAACTCAAAATTTCATATCTTTAAAATAGTCTATCATTTTTCATTCTTTTTGTATTAAGACTTGACATTTAAATGTTTGAAGCACAGATATATTCCTAAAAACAATCAAGCATACAAACAGTTTATGCCATAGATAATTACTTGGTTGATTACTGACTATTTGATAAATTGATAGGTTAGAAATATAAACCACAATTTGGAGATACATAAATAAACCAATCGTGAATTTCCAATTAAATCATTTTGACTGGAGTGACATACGGAAGTTGAAACTCAAAATAACAAAAATGTCAACAATAATGTTATTATTTATTTCAGGTTGTGGTTATTAATAAAGGCAGGATTGCTGAAATGGGAACACACTCAGAACTCTTATCAAGACCGACTGTCTACAGAAAGCTTGTAAGGAGGCAACTGTCAGAAGGACACCATCTTGGAAGTGATGTCAACAAGGATGCTGATGATGATGGAAAAGAGGAAAAAGAATATCTTAAGTCCGATCAACATGATAACACCAATATAAACAACAGCCATGTTGGTAAAGATGTTTCTGTTGATCCAGATCGCTTAGATTTTGACTTTGATAATGATGCATACGACTTTGACGATTTTAAGGATGTTGTTGATTCTCCAAAAAGTGATGATAAATTCAAAGATGTGGCTACAAACGATGCACTTAAGTTTGGCCACTTTGAGGAGACTTCAAATAATATTCAACAAAATGAAAGAAGATATACGGATGATTTCAAGGATGTCGCTTATAGTCCTAGTCATGAAAACGACTTGGATGATTTTAAAGATTTTGCTAGCAGCCCAAGGGATGATGGGACAGATTATGATGATTATAAAAGTATCAATGAAGAAGATAAACTTTTGGATTTCAATTAATTTCTACCTTTGTCAGACATAAACTGAATAATCAGGACTGAAAATGTGTCTTAAATTTATGTATTATTATTGTGCAGGAGCTGGTGCTTCAAAAATATGGAGCGGTTTGTATGATACTGTGATATTAGAAAATCTTGATTTGTCAGGCATTTTCCAAATATAAATGGAGAGTTGCTATTACAATATTTCAGGGTTTATAAGACCTTAAAACTAAATACATTCTTTAACTTTAAAAGATAGCGTTGAAACGGAAATTTTGTTAGAATTAATTAATTAAGAAAATTTGTGTCAAAATATATTCATATATACCTACCTCGCAATACAGAACAGATCTTTGGGAGGTCCAAATTAGTCAAATTCTGGTGTTTTTTTCTCCCTCTAAATTCGAATTTTAAAAAGGGAAATTTAAACCAGATGAATCTCGTTTCATTTTTTTAGGCCTTTAAAGTGACAGTTTACAAGGATGGACGTCATGTCATACTTTTTTTGGGCTGTCATTGATTTAAAAAACGATATTTAGATTCTTGAAAAGCTTTACTGTTTTTTAATTTGTTTCCTGGGCAGGTCTGGTCTCTATTTAAATTGTCGATGAATGGATAATGAATGGATGCATATAATACAGAATAACTCTGCAAGTGAATAATTTTACCTGTTGCTCATGTGATTTTGTTATATTTTGGACATTATCGCCTTTCTTGTTGTTGTTGTTGTTGTTGTTGCTCTACTTCTTCTTCTTCTTCTTCTTCTTCTTCTTCTTCTTCTTCTTCTTCTTCTTCTTCTTCTTCTTCTTCTTCTTCTTTCTTCTTCTTCTTCTTCTTCTTCTTCTTCTTCTTCTTCTTCTTCTTCTTCTTCTTCTTCTTCTTCTTCTTCTTCTTCTTCTTCTTCTTCTTCTTCTTCTTCTTCTTCTTCTTTCTTCTTCTTCTTCTTCTTCTTCTTCTTCTTCTTTTCTTCTTCTTCTTCTTTCTTCTTCTTCTTATTTTTTTTATTATTATTATATTATTATTATTATTATTATTATTATTATTATTATTATTATTTATTATTATTATTATTATTATTATTATTATTATTATTATTATTATTATTATTATTATTATTATATTATTATATTATTATTATTATTATTATTATTATATTATTATTATTATTATTATATTATTATTATTATTATTATTATTATTATTATTATTATTATTATATATTATATTATTATTATTATTATTATTATTATTTATTATTAATATTATTATTTTATTATTATTATTATTATTATTATTATTATTATTATTTATTATTATTATTATTATTTTATTATTTTATTATTATTACGACGACGATGACGATTATTATTATTATTTATTATTTATTATTATCATTCAATCATCATCATCATCTATTTATCATCATCATCATCATCATCATCATCATCATCATCATCATCATCATCATCATTATTATTATTATTATTATCATCCATTGTTACTATCGTTACCATCATCATCATCATCATCATCATCATCATCATCATCATCATCATCATCATCATTGTTGTTATTCTTATTATCAGGATTGTTATTATTATTGTAAATATTCTCTATTGCCTAGGTGGGGTTCCTGACCTCCCATAGTGGGCAGGGAGGTACATACTGTGTCTTCTATCCCCCTATGTCTGTTTTCCAACATGCTTTCTGTCTTTGTCTTGGAATGAGATTACTTGGTTTTGTCCTGGCCCTGGCCGGATACCCTGGCTGGGAGGGAAACAGTGAAATGTATGGTTAGTTTAAGAAGATGATATTTTTTTCCTTGCAAATCATCTTTCTGTTATGCACTGTATTATGTTTTGTTTATGTATTATTAATATTAGTATTATATATGATTTTTAAACATTTGAGTGTGATCCTCTTAGTGGGACCTGTGCTTATGTCTGGATGAGACTTTAAGGTGATCTCAAACTAAGTACTCTGATAGTGTGCTCTTGGAATATACATCTGTTTCCTATTTGAACCAATTCCCCTTTGTCTTACCTTTTCTTGGGTGCTTATTTATAATTCTAGAACTGTTTACTATCCCATTTTCTTCCTTTTTACTAGCGCTGATATGACCTTAATGTGCTGCAAGCGCCGTAAAACACTTAAAAACAACAAACAACCTTCTCTATTGTGTTACTTATCAAGTTTTTATACATTTTTTTCTCACCTTTTTATCGCAACCACATCAAATTTTTTTTTTTCAACACAAACATTGATAATGATATGAATATGTATTTAGTTATTTTTTTTCAAGTATTGATTTAGGATAGGGTGCGCAAAAAATTTAAATAACTGCTTGTTCATATTAAAGAATCTCTGTTAATTGTTTGGTATGGATCTCACATTTTACTTATCATCCTGACCCAATTTTGACCATCCCACCATCTTCCTCTTAACTGGCGCTGAAGTAACCTAAAAAGCGTTACAAGTGCAATAATAAAACATATAAAAAGAAATTGAAACAAACTTTGTACATCAAGGGGAGCAGAAAATCCTGGATTTGAGACCATATTATGTTATCAGAGTATGTTTATTATTGACATTAACTTTTTAAAGAAAGATAATGTTCATTCGCTGAAAATAATTTCCTTATGGGTAATTCGTGTCGACACATATTATGTTAAATTTTACTGGCTGGATGGTGTTCTTTGACCTCTCATGGTGGGCAGGATGTCACTTGCTGTGTCTTTTATCCCCTAATATCTGTTTTCCAAGTTGGTTTCTGTCTTTGTCTTGGAATGGGATTGCTTGGTTTTGTCCTGGCCCTTGCTGGAGTCCTTAGCTGAGAGGGAAACAGTCACATGGTTAGTATTAGTTATGGGAGATGATTTCTTTCCCTTGTAAATCATTTCTCTGTTATGTATTGTTAGTTATTTTTTCTGTTTTGGATAAAGTCTGTAAACATTTGAGTGTATTCCTCTGAGTAGGTTCCTGTGCTGGTGTCTGGATGAGAATTTTAGGTGATCTCAAACTAAGTACACTGACAGTGTGCTCTTAGAATCTTCATCTGTTCCCTATTTGAACCAGTCTTTCTTGTCCTACTTTTTCTTGTCTTACTTTTTCTTTAGGTATCTTTAATTTTAGTTCTAGAATTTTTTCACTATCTCATGTTCTTCATTTTTACTGGCGCTGAAATGCCCTAAATGTGTCGCAAGCGCCGTAAAACCCTTAACAACAAACAAACAAACAAAACAAACAAATGTTTTTTTACTGGACATTAGATATTGCTTTTAATAATAATGCAAACATGTTACCACTTTTAGAGGTGATTTGGATGAAACAGTTTGACCAGAAGGTACATTTTTTTTTCTCTCATCTACTTCAGTTCAAGCTTTTTATCTTGTCATTTTGTTTTTTATTTAAATATAGAGCCTAATTGATCCAAAATCAATACAAATGCGCATTATAAATTTGCCACAGCCATTGCTGTATGATATTGAGACACAATGTAAATGTTGCTGCTCGAAGCTTGAAGAAATAAATAATAATGTGAAATTGAATGTAAGCTTCAATTTAATTACAAAAACAGATCAAATGAACGTTTCAGGTTACCCCTTTATCAACAAAACAGGATAAATGAAACACCACAGATGAATGAGATAATGGGGTAGTGGCATAGTTAAGATGAATAAAATTCATATTCGTGCTTCCTTACAATGTTTTGGTTATTCATCTTAACTACGCCACTACCACATTATTTCATTCATCTGTGGTGTTTCATTCATCCTGTTTTGTTGATAAAGG
>NC_088362.1:50882638-50992638 GCF_034508935.2 Berghia stephanieae
TTTGACGCGTACCTATCCTCAAGACCTTTGACTTTGCAGGGTGAATTCTTAGACCAATTGATTCCGACAGGCTGTTTATAATTGTGGTTTTTGCTTGCATCTGGTCCTGGGTGTGGGACAAAAGAGCCAGATCATCTGCAAAATCCAGATCATCCAACTGTGTCCAGGGGGTCCACTGTATCCCATTTCTTCTCCCTTTGGAGGTTTCCTTCATTAGCCAATCAATGGCAAGGATGAACAGGAATGGAGAGAGCAAGCATCCCTGCTTGACACCAGTCTTAATTTCAAAGCTGTCAGTAAGCTGATCTTCATGTACAACCCTGCAACTTGATCCTTCATACATCTCCTTAATGAGGTTTACTATCTTTTCAGGGAGTCCATAATGTGCCAGAATTTTCCACAATGTTGCTCTGTCAATACTGTCGAAAGCCTTCTCGTAATCCAGAAAGTTGACAATAAGAGGAGAGTTCCATTCTATAGACTGTTCCACTATGACTCGCAGAGAGGCAATCTGGTCGGTGGTTGAACGGTTTTTTCGAAAACCTGCCTGTTCGTCCCGCAGTTTAGCATCTGTTGCATTCTTAATTCTCTCTAAAATAATACGGTTGAAAACCTTTCCTGGGATAGAAAGAAGAGTGATGCCTCGATAATTATTACAATTACTGAGGTCCCCTTTCTTTGGAAGCTTGATAAGATGTCCTTCCTTCCAATCCTTTGGGAATATCCCGTCATTCCAGATTCTCTCAAATAGTGGGTGCAGGGCCTCAGCATTTCTTTCCGCATCAACTTTTAGAGCCTCCGGTGGAATCTGGTCTGGTCCAGCAGCTTTCCCCCTTTTCATCTTGTTAATGGCACCCACAATCTCTGCTATCGATGGTGGATCACAGCTAATTGGTAGCTCATTCCTTGCAGGCAAAATTTCTGGCTGGTTGTCTGGTGGTGGTCTGTTCAGAAGGCAGTTGAAATGTTCCCTCCATCGTTCAGATTGAGCCTCTTTTCCAAAAATAGTTTTCCCATCTTTGTCTTTGACTGGTACCTCTGGTTTCCCATATTTTCCAGCAAGTGTCTTGGTAGTTTGATAAAGGATCCTCATGTGTCCTCCAGTCGCTGCTGCTTCTGCTTTCTCTGCAAGTCTGTTCATGAATGCTTCCTTGTCTTTCTTCACAGATCTTTTGACTTCCTTAGCTATGGCTCGATACTGCTCTTGTGCATCCAGTCTTGAAGCCCTTGTTCGGCTTGCATTCACTTGTTCCTTCCTTGTTCTCCTCTTTTCAATAAGGTCCAAGGTGGTTGGACTTATCCATTCTTTATGTTCCGATTTCTTTACCCCCAATACCTCGTGGCAAGTTGTTATGTAGACTTCCTTGATCTTTGCCCAATGTGACTCTACATCTATGTCCTCCTCGAGCTCAGTAAGAGGTTGGAATCTATTACTCAATTGTAGTTTGAATTCCTCATTTTTTTCCCCATCAAGTGCATTCACCTCGAATTTTCTTCTTGTATGTGATCTGGCCCCGTGTTTTCTGAGTCGGAGCTTAAGCTTTGCCAATAGCAGGTGGTGGTCTGATCCAACATCTGCCCTCTCCGTACTGTCACATCTTCCAATGAACGTCTGAATCTACGAGAGATACAAAAATGATCAATCTGATTCTCTGTCATACCATCTGGTGAGACCCAAGTTGCTTTGTGGATCCTCTTATGGGGGAACACTGATCCTCCAATCACCAAACTGTTGAATGCACAGAAATTTGCAAATCTCTCACCATTATCATTCATTTCTCCCATGCCATGACGTCCCATGATACCTTCATAGCCTACGTTATCCTGTCCCACTTTTGCATTAGCATCTCCCATCAATATGTTGATGTCTTTCCTTGGCAACTTGTCAATGACTTGTTGTAGCAGACCATAAAATGTATCTTTGTCCTCATCTGTTGCATCATTTGTTGGGGCATAGATCTGTACAATGTTCATGCTGATCTTCTTACTCCGTGTTGTAAAGGACGCCATGATGATCCTTTCTTCGCATTGTTCCCATCCTCTCAGTGACTTCTGGGCAAACTTGCTTAGAATTATTCCTACTCCCTGTGTATGAATCCCGTCCCCTCTCCTGAATATAAAATCTTCTCCCCAGACTTGAGGTGTTTCTGTCCGGATTGTATCCAGTGGGTTTCGCTTACTCCAAGTATATGCAGCCTGTATCTTCTCATCTCAGTCACAACTTGAGAGCTTTTTCCTGCTTCATACATGGTGCGAACGTTCCACGACGCAATTCGAAGCTGCTTGTTTGGCGAAGACGTCATCGGGTCAGCAGAGTCCTTTCGGCTTTGTCTGTTGTCCTTCATAAATTCTGATATTCCAGAAACTCTTCGGTCGCCCAAGCTAAAAAAAGGATTTGGTTTGTCTGTCTGTGTTTCTGTAACGGTTAGAGTTTAACGGAAAGGGGTGTTAACCCTTTGCCAACCCCCAACCTGGAGGACCAGGTGACTCAAAGATGGAGGAATCACACACCATTAGTCGCCTTTTACGACACGCTGGCTTGGCGTTGGGCTATTCTTGACCCTCTCAGTTGAGGGACCCCGGACACCACACGGGGTTATATATATATATATATATATATTATATATATATATATATATATATATATATATATATATATATATATAGAGAGAGAGAGAGAGAGAGAGAGAGAGAGAGAGAGAGAGAGAGAGAGAGAGAGAGAGAGAGAGAGAGATGACAAACCAAAATAAAACGACAACAAAAAATAATAAATAAAAAAAAAAATCAGGTTCATCTTGTAACGGAAACCACTTTAATAATAATAATAATAATAATAATAATAATAATAATAATAATAATAATAATAATAATAATAATAATAATAATAATAATAATAATAATAATAATAATGATAGATGATGATGATGATGATGATGATGATGATGACGATGATGATGATGATGATGAAGTTTATACTATCGAAAGATGTTATCTACGTTGTTGGTAAATCATCATCATATCTTGTCGCGCCAGTGAGTCAGCCAGTCTGGTTGCATTCCCTCAGGTCAGCATTGGTGCAGTGAGGTCCCAGCGAGCATTCAGACAGGATGTGGTCCATGGTCTGTCTGGGGTGACCGCATGGGCATTCATTCAGTTGGTAAATGATAAATGCATAGATATGTGGGTCAATGGGACATTGAGGTCTGGAATGTAGTGCCATGTGCGCATTGAAGCATAAAAGAAAGAATAATGGTGTAATCAATTCGAGCTCTAACAGGCAATTTACGCTACTTTCTGATCAAAACCTCTAGATATATGCAATCAAAACGATGAATAGACAGTACGAGAACTATTTCTTTGTTCTGAATTTTGTGAAGTTTATTGATTTCAAATAGATCGGCAATTTTTTAAATTTTTATTTTGGTTTATTTTACTATTGTATTGATATTTGTCGTACGAACAAAGGAACTAAAGACATACGACGACGTTACGGAAATAGAAAGATATGCTCTATATCTTACTGTCAAAAGTAGTTCGATATTACTGGGTGGGGTCTTTTGTCCTCCCATTGTGGGCAGGGAAGGAGGAACTTACTGTGCCTTCTATCCCCCTATACTGGGTGGGGTTCCTGACCTCCCATAGTGGGCAGGGGGGGGGGGGGTACATACTGTGTCTTCTACCCCCTTATAACTGTTTTCCAACATGCTTTCTGTCTTTGTCTTGGAATGAGATTACTTGGTTTTATCCTGGCCCTGGCCGGAGTCCTAGCCCGGAGGGAAACAGTCAAATGCATAGTATTGTTTTGGGAGATGATATTTTTTTTCCTTGTAAATCATCTCTCTGTTATGTATTATTATAATTGTTATTTTCAATGTATAATGTAAGCATTTGAGTGTGTTCCTCTTTGTTGGATTTTGTGCTTGTGTATGGATGAGACTTGTAGGTGATTTCAAACTAAGTACATTGGTGGCATGCTCTTGGAATCTACATCTGATACCTATATGTTCTCAGTTCCCCTTTGTCTTACTTTTTTTTTGGGTGCGTTAATTGTAATTCTATAACTTTTTACTATCCCATTTTCTTCCTTTTTACTGGCGCTGATATAATTTTTTTCCAACTTGCCCTGTCTTTTTCTTGGAATGGGATTTACTTGGTTATGTAAATGCCCTGGCCGGAATCCTTAGCTGAGAGGGAAGCAGTCGAATGTATAGTTATACTTTTGGGAGATTATATTTTTTCCCTTGTAAATCATTTATTTACTGTTCCTTGCTCTGAATATCATGATTTGTAAACATTTGAGCATTGCTCTAAGTGGGAATCTGTGCCTGTGTCTCGATGGGCCTTTAATGTTATCTCAAACTCAGTACATTGATAGTCTGCTCTTGGCTCTTGGAATATCTCTCCCCTTTGTCTTACTTTTTCTCGTGTGCTTTTAACTGTAAATCCATAATTTTTTGACTATCACATTTTCTACTTTTTTTTACTGACGCTGAAATGTTCTTAATGTTTTGCAAGCGCAGTAAAATCCTTAAAAACATAAAACAAAGGCGAATAAAAACATGGTTGTCGAGAAACTTGGAAGATTAGCCAAAACTAATACCTAATCATTGGATTATCTACCTACTCACTTCACATTTCTCCCCTCAGCTTCCTGTCATAGGTAAACATCTCTAAACCGTATCAATGTTTGCTAGAATTTTCAGGTAATAACAGGTAGTCTAGTCAAGAAAAGAAATGGTCTTAATCTTTTATATATTTAGTTTAAAACGTTATTGTGTAACAAGTGTGTTCTGTGCCTATTGCATTTTCTCAGATTGGTTTATAATGATTAAAGTCAAACTGTCATCGGCAATGAAATATCCATGGAAACTTAATCAACACACATTTCAATTTCATTCATGTCATCATTCACATTCGGCAGTTTTGCAAGCGAATCGTTTTTTTTGTTTGTTTTTTTTTTTTGAATTCAAATGATTATCATTGACCTTTGACTCTTGATTTTACTTTTGATGATGAGGCGTTTTGGAAACTCTAGTCGTCTTGGTTTTGAGAATTGATAAAACTTGGACTTGGCAGAGATTCTCTTCTGACTGATTGCTTCCTGATTTTACTGCCACCCACCATGCCCTTAACTTTTAACTCATTCTTCGTCTTAGAAGTCTAGTTTTAAGTTTAGAGAGTTTTAAACCCTAGAGCCAATATCATATGATCTTCAGATTGCATCAGATCAACTAATTTAAGGCACATGAGAAAGAATTTTCACGCCTTCCTACCCTCTCTCTCTCTCTCTCTCTCTCTCTCTCTCTCTCTCTCTCTCTCTCTCTCTCTCTCTCTCTCCCCCTCCCTATCTATTTTCTTTTGAAAAGAAGGCATTTTATTAGCATACAAAGCCTAGTAAAAACAGAATTGAAGGAAAGTTTAACTAGACGGTCTATACATTCGACTGTTTCCCTCTCAGCTAAGGATTCCGGCCAGGGCAATTAAATACACGTCACACAGTTGACAAAAATTAGATGTTGTATTGGCAACATATTTGACAATCGTTCAAATTCAATGGATTTCTTCTTTGTATTTATTTTTAAATAAAACTTTAATTTCACAGTAATTTTCATGGCTTTTAAAACTTTTTGATTGTTTATATAGACAGCCGGGGTGTCACTGCAATTTACCTTTATTTTAGGAAGTGTCTAGGGAGACCAAGATTTTCGTCTCCCTAGCCATATTAGATTCTTTAATCAAGCTTTAACTACAATCTAAATATTTGAAATTATTTATCTTGGAAAATTCAAGGATTTTCACCTAAACAAACCCAATTGCAGATGGTTTTCATATAGGTAATGATTTGTTGCAACCTTTGAAATGTTTTTTTTATAATGATTACTTTAAAACTAAACATTTAAAATGTTTTCTTTCGCCAGATTTTCATCCCCTTTATTCCTTCACTCATTTCGTAATATCAGCCGGTCCTCTAGATCCTCACAAGGCAAGCACATACTTCTTTCTTCAGCATTCCATCAGCCAAGTACAAAACAGGCCGTCTTTTTCACTGCCTCTGCCTGCCTTTTGGTGTCAGGATCGGCAATCAAAATGAAAACACACATAAAAGCCAGATGTGCAGTAAGTACTTACTCTCTCGAAGAGTATATATATATATATATATATATATATATATATATATTATATATATATATAATTTTTTTTTCTCTCCATGTCTAACCCTTTACAGACAGGGTATGGTTTATATGTTGTCATGACATGATGGTCATGTTTGTATTAATGAAAAATAAGTTAATGTGTAAACAATAAGGCAGTGCGGATAGTTTTCCGCAAATCTGTGGAAATCCACGATTTTGGTATCATAGGAGGAATTTCCTCCTTTTAATAAAAATTGCAACAATTTTCCTAATCAATGAACTGGCATTGAGAGAGTTGATGTGTGGTGGAACAAATAGGTGCAGTGTCCCACTCTCCAGAAGTCAGCTAGAGCCTGTCTGTATATTAATAATAGTTTATCATCTCACTTGCTCTAAAAATGGGGATGGGGGGGGGGGGGGGGGAAGGACACAGTATAAAAGTGGCTTAAAGACCATCATTCAAAATTTTCCTCCTTTTTCACTTTTGTTACCATCAGCACTGATTAAGCTTCATATTTAAAGGTATGATGTTGAGGTTCAATTTATATTATGAATAATGAATGACGCACATCCAGCCCTGAATCAGGTGTAGAAGTATGCTCAAGATCTCAGATTCCCCCCAACCATACGAAACAAAAAATGTTCAGGAAATTTGTGTGATGATTTTATGAAATGAATCCTGATTGTTGAAGAAAAAAAAAACAACACATAAAAAGCGTGATGCCATTTTTAGCATAAAGTAATGGTGAGTGACTAAGTGGCTTGACATTGTACTCAAGGGGGCGGGTTCGAGGTTTTGTCTTTCCCTAAACAAGATTATTTACCTGAGTGGGTTCTTTACACCTCTCATGATGTCACTGTTGCTATGTCTTGTTATATCTCCCTATGTTATATCTCCCTATATTTCCTTTTTAAGGTTGATTTCTGTCTTTGTCTTGGAATGAGATTTTTTGGGGGGTTTTTTCTTGGCTCAGGTCGGAGTCAGTGGCTGAGAGGGAAACAGTCAAATTTATATTATTAGTTTTAGGAGTTTTTTTTTTACTTTGTAAATTATCTCTCAGTTTTGTACTGTAGTAGTATTTCTTTTGTATATAATTTGTAAACATTTGAGTGTATTCCTTTAAAGTGATCCAGTGCTTGTGTCTTAATGAGACTTTAAGGTGATCTCAAAATAAGTGCACTGATAATGATAGTTTGCTCCTTGATGTCTTACTTTGTCTTCCGTGCTTTTTGCTGTCAATCTAGGATTTTTGGAACATCCCATTTTCTTTTGTTTTACTGGCACAGGTATGAGACGTGCTGTATTAGGCCCATGGAGCTGGAGTTAATCCCGGTTTCTATAGCATGAAAGGGACAAAAGCTATTGCTTGCTACTCTTTGGAAAGGATGCTAGCCTATCACAAAGCACTTTTCACCAGATCTTACAGACCCAGCTACCCAATCACTGCTGGGTGGTCAGGGGGGTCAGAAAAAAATTTCGACTTTACCTGGGATTGGTATCAGTTCCTTTGTGTGTGAAGCAAGTGTGAGCTATCTTTAACCCCCTATTAGACATAGCACAAAGAAAAATACAAGAAAAAAAAAACATCTAAAAAAATCAGCTTGACTCAACTTGGGATCAAGCCGAAGACCTCCTGAATTCCTGTCTTAGTTTGGATGATTTAATGCTTATATTCTTCAGAAGGGGAACAAGGGAGGACAAGGATGGAGACATTTGAGTATGATCCCTTTTTATTGCCAAAATATCAATATAACAAATTAGGAGCTGGCACTGTTGTAAGATAAAGATCTGAAAAGGTGTGTATGAAACAGTGCCAGACAAAGCAGAAAGAAAAAACACCCCAAGATAATAACTATCCCAAAAATTCAGCCTGTGCCCACTGGTGAACAAACCCCAAACCTCCTAGTTACCAGTCAACAACTTAATATTGATATCTTTCATACTCAAAAACAAAAGATAAAGATGATAAATAATAGAAATAATGATGATTGATTCAATTGTAATCCAAGGCACGTGGTTATTTATTCTGACTAAGACGTTTGTAATATTTAAAAAAATTAATATTCAATTCTATAGTGTTATTATTACTAGTTTTTCTTTATGGTTTATTTGTGTTTGGTTTGTCAAGTTTTCACTGTAGCTCTCTCAAAACTTAATCCTCGGATTGGCTTAAAGTTTTACATTTTCTTTTTCCTTCATCAACAGGAATACCCTGGTAGTTCTGTCCGAAGACTTCCTGTGCCTGATAACAAAGTATCATGGGATGTGGAATTGCCAGACTATACTCCAGTTGAATACACAAGTGAAGTGGTCCTGAAAAGACCTGTGTGGGCTGATGTGCCTAAAGAAGAATTACAGTAAGTGTCATGACAAGTTATACATTGTGATTTAGCCCTTTCATAATCTTAAATCAGTGTATTATCATCAGTTCTTGAAGATTGGTGTTAGTGATCATTATTTAAGTTTAAAAAACCCCTATTATTTGCATTTTATTTTCTAGTCACATCCTTTGATTTCATTCATATATTATATATAAACATTTTTAGTCACAGATACATCTTTAAAAAAAAAAAAATTTTCAATGCTTAGGATTAATTTTTTAGGCTATCCTCTTTTCCATCCCAAGGGTAAAATTGTTTGATGGGAGTTATACAAATGTTAAGGTAGTCCAAGCTATACCATAAAACAATGTTCATTTATCAAGAAGGACCAACCGATTCTAGAGTGATTTGTTGCAATGTTTTATTCTCTAGCATTTGTTTTACTGCATGGAGGTACAAAAACTTTGCTCTTACCCTTTATTAGCAAGGCTTAATTTCTTCCATATCTATATACTTGCCATTATATCTGTGATTATGTTTTATTTACTTAACTCAAGACACCGGTAGCTTTGATAAGATTTGGGATTCATGAATGAAGCCAGAATCGCATCACATGATACTCGTTTCCTTGTGTAATTGGTCTGCAGTCATAACCAGATAGATAATGCTTCGCTTATTGTTTGCTGTCGCTCTCCCATTAATAAATTTTAGTTGAATGAATAGGCCTTATGCCAAATTTGGTTGGAACAGTAAAAAAATTTCGATAAACCAAAAATGTCTACAAAAAATCATTTATGCTCTTGCCAGTGTGTATGGTTAATTAATTTCACTCTTTTCCTACCACCTCAATGAAAAATTTTATAAGCAATGTCAGAATGGAGAATAGTTAAGTGACAAATTATCTCTGTTTATACAACTGAATGAGTGTAAACATTTTTTCATATGGATACATAACTACAAGGATATACAAGTCCATTTAGCTATTATTTCAATCGCAAATGGTGGAAGACTTGGTAGATAACTGAGATAAAATATTGTTGCATTGATTTTCACAAAGTAATTTTTAAATTGTATGATTAAGTTTTTTTTTTTTCTTCTTTTGTTTTACCCAGTGAAATTAAGGACAATAATATGTCTTTTACCGAATGGAAGTGGCTAGGTTGAATACACAAATGGAAATTTTATTTCCTTTCTTTTTAAAATTCTATTTGAATTAAGTTTAATGAATTAATATGCTTTTCCTCAATTTAAGAAAGAGCTCCAGATTCTTATGTTCGTAGAAAATGTATATACAGATCATTACCTTTGATATTGTAGTTAACTTTGAGTGTGAATTCTTTGTGTCTAATTCAGATCCAACCCAATCAAATTCAACGGCCTTGACGGTATAATAAACAGAAGGAGTCATCTAGGAGACTATCGAATTGTAGATTCATTGCCCAGGTCAGTAACACAAATCCCAAATTCACTGTTTTTATTCAGTTGTCATGGAATTCATCAACTACTTTTTCTTTGTGTGTGTGTATGTGTGTGTGTGTGTGGGGGGGGGGGGGGGGGCGGTGGTTGAGCGGTTGAATTGAGAATTCACATGCTAAGTACTAAGAATTTAATTTAATTTAATTTTTTAAAGAAAACTTTTTATTCTCTATTGTCTTCTGGCACTTTTCTACTCACTTCATTTTCTGTTATTATTAACATAAGTGCCTGCTTCACTCACTTTTCTGAATTAATATTCAACCTCAATATCAGAGCTTACTCAATGTCTCAATCGTCTCTATGTTATATGTTTGTGTTGAGAATAGAGCTTTAGCATTACTGCTGGCTTGTAAACAAACTTTGCAGGGTTGTGTGTCTTGAACCCATGACCTCAAGAAGTCAAGAGAGGGACTCAGGATAGACACTACGTTTGAAACCACTTTTTTTTTAGTGGCGGATGGCGTTGACTGCATAGCATCCCTCTCACGGCCAGGCGGAGTTGTTGTATCAGTAATGTCGTGGGTTCGAGCACCCATCGGCGTGACCTTTTTATTCTCTATTGTATTCTATCACTTTCCTACTCACTTGTTAAGAATTTAACCTAGCTTTCAGCATCTAGACATTTTACTTGAGCAATAAACGGAATATACCTATCCTTGAGTGCTTAGTTTGCAACCAGGGGGCAGTGTGGGTCAGGAGTACGGTCTTTGCTTTGCACCCGAAAGGTACCGAGTTTGTCTACCACTGCCTGTGTGGCCTTGAGGAAGTCACCTTGCCCTAGCTCACTTTGCAGCGCTGCACTCCAGCTAATGCCTGGGTTATTTCAGTCTTCCCTTGGGATAGACCCTAAAGACAAAATTATCTTTGGGGATGAATATAGGGAATTTTATTTTAATTAAAATTTTTGTGTTAAATAGTTGTGAACAAAAATGAATATAATTTTGTATAGGCTTTTTGGTACAATTCATACTGGAGGCAGCTGTACACATGGTGCACACGCCAATGTCAATGAGATTAGAAGTGTTATCTTATTCCTTGTTTTTCTCCACTGCAATGGATATTTGGGTTATCTCTTGTCTATTTTGAAGACAAATCTTTCTTGAGCTAATGTATATCTTTCCAGATTGTCTCATAAATTAGTTGATACCCTCAAAGTATGAGAAAGGATTAGTCGGAAATTGAAGGAATAGGCAATGACCCACTAAGCCTCCTGATTCTTTTGAACGGAGACGAGGTCAAAATAGAAAATGTGACTGAAATGGATTTAATTACCTCTTGTGCTGGTTATTTTATCATTCATTGTTTCTAGCATTATTATTGTGTGCATTCATTTTATTATCATATCAAATTTCAGTTGAAAGTGTTCATTGTGCTATTAATGTCTTCAAGGTTTATTTTTATTATTATTATTCCTCCATCTTCCACAGAAATCCAGTTGGTAGGACGGGACTGACAGGTCGTGGCCTTCTGGGCCGATGGGGGCCAAACCATGCGGCTGATCCTATAGTCACTAAGTAGGTGGTCAGGATATAAACTCAGATCTGTGTTTGGAATCATTGCATTTGACAACAAGCAAATTACACAATGCATTTCATTATTTTTGAAATCTTCCTCAGCCAATATTTATTTGACAAGAATGCGATTTTTCCAATTCGAATGAAAATGAGTTAGTTACTGCTTTATATCTCTGAAAAATTTCCAGTTGCTTAAAAGATTCTTCACAGCCTCATAATTTTTAGAATAATCTCATCGAAAAAGGGATAAAGATTCCTCACAGCCTCATAATTTTTAGAATAATCTCATCGAAAAAGGGATAAGTGTTGAAGGTAGTAAAATGTATTGTTTGTAATTTTGCTGCTCAGAAATAAATCGAATGGGTTGTATCATGTTTCATTGCCTGATACATATTGATGTGTGCTCTGAATCAAGATATCTTGTAGCTTCTTGCTGTGGTTGATTAATTTAATATGACATTATTCCTTTGTGGCTTTAGTTATGTTTCCTTCTTTTCCTTCCACTTTCTGTTGCTTTATCAGACAATGATCCAAGACTAAATAGGTATTTATAGGCGAAATACAATTTCTTTTAAACATTTTTTTGGGATGGCCTTCATGAAAATTTTATGATGTGGATCGACAAGTATGTTGCTTTTAATTTCCTCTGTGCTACTGTATTGCCATTTAAACCTTGTAATGCAGATAACTTCGTGCTATTTTTAGGCACAGAAAAAGTAATACATAAATTTATCTGACAGTCCATCTATTTTGAGATTTTTAAAATAAAGATTCCTGCATGGAAACTGATCCACTTAAGACATATGTCACACTAAAAACATTGACTGCACTTGACTTAGACTTAATGCTTTCTTTTTCACTTCCAAACTACCCTTGATTAGATGGAAATTATAAAACAATTCACACCAATGTGTTTTTGTGTGTTTAAACTTTCACTTTTCTTTCTCTTCTTCGCTTAATATAACTCAGGGTCTGCCAATAGTTTGCCAAAAAGAATATTTTTTGCTTAATTTCACCATCGTTAGATAGTGTGTTTTTTCTATCAGATTGTACATATTCTTTTTCATGAGAATAAAATGTTAACATTTTAATGTAAAATTTTGTTTTTATTTTGTTTTTCGTAAGGTTTCTTTGCATTCTCTCTTCATGAAATATATATTTAAACAATTTTTGTTCGATAGGTTTAAGTGATTTGTTTGCATTGCTTCGTGATTAATTTTAATTTCACCAACACGAACCTGTTATAGTTATTTCCAAAATTGCTGATTAACAGGAAGTGAGATGACTGAAGTGTTATGTTATCAAATTGTACACTTTTTCTCCAAATCTTGCTCATTTTTTTACAAGCAACTTTACAATATTTCTTGTTTTCATGTTGGCAGCCCTTATAAAGTAAGACTTGGTATATGAAAGTAGGCTATTCCTGGAGAAATATTAAAAAAAAAAAAATAGAAAATAAAGATGATTATATTAGAAACAAATGATTTAGGTTTCCTGCATCCCGTGGAAAAAAGTTTTATCTATATTTCATAATTATTAAAATATTTCTCAAATATCTTCAGGTGGAAGAAGGACAAAAATGGTCAACGGGTGATGAAGAATGGCAAACCAGTCTTACAGTTTATAGCAGTCCAGAGGAGGGACAACGGCCAGTGGGCTATCCCAGGGGTGAGATAGATGACCAATCCAATTTCATTTCAGGCATTGAATCCGTCTAGGTTGCAAATTGTTGGCTGAATTTACTCCTCCTTAGTTTTAGAATTCTATGGGTTTATTACAAAAGATTTTACGATGGTCAGGTTAACTCGATGGATAGAGCACTTGACTCACATACAGACAGATAAGATGACAATTCAGATTGAGTTGGACTTTGTTTTTTTTCTGAATGTCCCTCCTGTGAGTTGCTGGATCTATTATATCTGACAATAGAGTGGTATCGTATTCAAAGTGGGAATTATTTTTTTAAAGGAGTTTGTCTTCTCATTTTTGTTGAAAATGAATTGTTGATACTGTAGTGTTTATATGTGATTAATTTATAGTGATGATGATGATGATGATGATTATTATTATTATTATTTTTATTATTATTATTATTATTATTATTATTATTATTATTATTATTATTATTATTATTATTATTATTATTATTATTATTATTATTATTATTATTATTATTATTATTATTATTAGTATTATTATTAGTATTATTATTAGTATTATTATTATTGACTTGGATCAACCTATAAAATAGTATTGTATTCATTTTTAAAAGTTTCTTGAATCTGATTAATCAATACAAGGTACAATAAATTTTGGTTCTCTTTGTTGTGTTTTTTCTCTCACCTTTTATTTGTTTTTATTTTTTATCCCCCCCCCCCTTCACTTTCTTGTTAAAAAAGGGGAAAACACCATGAACTTATATTTGATTTTATTGATTTTTTTATTTTTTTTCTCAGGGCATGGTGAATGCAGGTGAAGTGGTGACTATCACAATTAGACGAGAGTTTGCAGAGGAATCTATGAACAGTCTGGAGGCAACGCCAGAGGAGAAGAAAGCTATTGAGGCAGCTGTAGACGAACTATTTGCCGGTGGAGTTGAGGTAATCCAGTAGAATGAGAGAACATGATTTTTCATGAGTTTAATTATTATTTTTTCTCTTGAATGCTGCTTTTAGGATAAGAAATCATTTACCTGCTTTGTTGTATTATAAGATTTATGGCTAAAACTTTTGTTTGTAATGAATAAATAGATAAATAAAAGAATGAGTAAATAAGTAAATAAATAGATAAATCAATGAATAAATAAACAAATAGATCAATGAAAGATATTATATTTTCATTGGGTACAACAAAAAGCTTTTATTTTTACATTTGTTTTAAGAGAAGATTGTGTTTGGATTACAAACTTGTTTGTCTTCCCCCCCCCCCCCCCAAAACAATATGAAAAAATAAAATTGCGAGTCTCATATTGTTTCTGTGTATTTTGTTTCATAGGTATACCGTGGCTATGTAGACGACCCTCGTAACACAGACAATGCTTGGATGGAGACTGTAGCCATGAACTTTCATGACAAGGATGGCACCAGTGTGTCCAAATTCAACTTACATGCTGGTAAATTCTTGATCATATGACTTAAATGTGATGCATTCATAACACAGCCTGTGACAACTACCCTATCCAATTATCTTACTTTCTAATGAAGTTCAAATTACACATATCAGTTCTCTATCAAGCAGAAGTGTTTTTCTCCATTTATTTTTCTTCATTCATTGACCGATAACAAAACTAGGAATTGCTGTTGATGCACTTAGCCCCTCCCTCTCCCCCTTAAAAGAAAAATATAATAAATGGTACCTATCCGATAATGAACTTGCATAGTGTGTTTCTAAAGGTCTCAAAATTGTCTAATAACTTGATCCCAGCATCAAGTTGTTCTCTAAATAGAGTCAATTTTAAATAGAACAACCTAAGGTTACTGTTGATATTTGGTACAGTCAGCTCCGTATAATCGCAACACCCTGGGATCAGCGAAAATGTTGCGATTAACTGAAGCTGAGTTTCCTGTCCACTAATGCAACATTATACACATATATGGTAAAGTCAAACCAGTCGTTGTAAACATTGTTCTTTGTCCACCGCAGACTGAGCAATTGATTGAAATAAAAACCATATGGCAGCCCTGTTGGTCACAATGCACTGTTATCAATCCCAAAACAAAGGATATCACTCAGTCTCGCTTTACAACCGTCATTATCTGTTGTCAAGACTCTACCCAGCCCCCTCAACTCCTATTTGATAATCACAGATGACATCATAAACCATTACTGCAAAGCCCCCCTCTTTTGTCTCTAATCCAGTGATGACACACTACTTGTAGCATTAAACCCCGCTTACTCTCAATTCTTCAATCTGTCATGATTTGGTATTGAGCTCTTTAATAAATAATAAAATAAATTCCCTGTATTCATCCCCAAGGGGAAATTTGTCTTTAGAGTCTATTCCAAGGGAAGACTGGAATAACCCAGGCGACAGCCACAGTGTAGCGCTGCAATGTGAGCTAGGGCGAGGTGACTTGCTCAAGGCCACACAGTGAAATGGGTAGTCGAACTCAGTACCTTTTGGGTACAAAGCAAAGACCGTACTGCTGAGCCACATTGCCCCCTCTTTTAAACAAAAATAAAATTAATAAATGAATTAATAAATTTGTATTCCTATGTGGCTATTTAGTCCTCTGTTTAATTTTATTTTGTAGTTTGTACATTAAGGTGTATTTATCATCCTTACTCATTCTTGTGTACATCTGTTTTCACAGTTATGAACGAATTTTCATCTGTAAAGGTTAAGTGGTCCTAAATTTCATATGAATTAAAATCAATTGTGGATTTTATAAAAGAGTTGTGGAAATGAATAAATACACATAGAGCTAATGAAAGACTTCAATTTCTTTCTTTTCTTTTTTTTTTTTTAATATAGTGGGAAACATTAGCCATGCCAACCTTTATTCTATTTTCAGGAGACGACGCTGTAGGTGTAAAGTGGATTGACCTTTCCAGCGACCTTGAATTATTTGCAAGCCATGTTGACTTCCTTCAGACCACAGCCCAGAAACACGATGCCAGCTGGTAGCCCATATTCACTTTCTGTAGTAGCATCCTACGTCTTCGGTTACCTCCCCTCTATGTAGGTCACAAAATTTGGCATCTTTTGTTAATATAACCAAAGTTTTCA
This sequence comes from Berghia stephanieae, assembly GCF_034508935.2. Lineage (NCBI taxonomy): Eukaryota > Metazoa > Mollusca > Gastropoda > Nudibranchia > Aeolidiidae > Berghia > Berghia stephanieae. Next base: position 50,898,814 of record NC_088362.1, read on the forward strand.
CCACTCATTTTTAAAATTTTGATGCTTGCTTTTTGTGATCTCTTTTGATGTGCTGGTCCCAAGAGGGTTGATAAGGAGAGGAATTCTGTTTACTGAGGATAGATACTTTTTACAATTGAAATAACATTCATTATTGGAATTATTTATTAATTTCGAATTATTATATCTGATTCTTTTGTTTTCGTTATAATCATAACGCAAATTTGATCAAATTGTTAGTGTCTTTTAATACTTCGTGATTGATTCATTTAACCGTCTTTGTCTTTTGAATAAGAGAGAGGTAAACACGGATAATTGACTAGTATATCATTGAAACATATAGCTATGTCGGAAAAAGTTGATTGCTATCTAAGTTGTTGTTTTTGATCAATGTCATATAGAATTTTTCGTTCAATAATTGATTATAGAATATTATTTTTGTTAAAACGACTGACTTTTAGTATCACATTGTTCTTGTTTTGCCATTTGAATTGTTAAATTTTCCTTTGAAAATAAAAAATTAATCAAATATCATTGAACATTATCTTGACATTATTTGTTCAATGAATGGTTAAATGTTACATTTCAAAACGTTGTTCATTGAATTATCTTTTATTGCTACATTAGATTAGAATTGTAAAATGAATTAATATTGAATATTACTAATTACATTTTATTTATATGTCCCTTGAATTGGGAATAGATATTGCATATGATTAAATTTGACTTTTTACTGTCAGTTTGAAAGTCATTAATCTTTAGATACTAAGTGTATCTTAAGGTGAGCTTAGAAAATGGATTATGCCTGGATATACATAAAGAAATTGATTGTTTGTGTCTGATTGAGATACTGGTATGTGTCTGATTGCCATAATAATTTGTGTCAGATTGAGCTGTCTGATTTGACTAGTATAATAGTTTATGTCAGATTTGACAAATAGTTTGTGTCAGAATGGAGTGCTAGTATAGTTTGTGCCTGGATGGGCTAACTGTTTCTTGCTTTTGAAACTTTGATCCGAGTCATAGTGATATTTTGAAATGTAGAGATAGAGACAGGAAGTAGGAAAGATAGGTTTATATCACACTTAATATTTTTTAAAATATCATGACTATTCTTTTTACATTGAATGCATGACTTTTAGTTTGAGTGGCATTTTTAAAATTATAGATTCAGTCACTAGTTATTATTGCTTTTGTTGTGATTTTGTATTACAAATTCTCTTTTATTGCTTTTCTTTTGTATTTTGATTTCAATATAAACAGTGGCGTCTTTGTTATTTGTAGTTCTATTATCCTGATAGGTGAAATGGACACATGGTTTTCCTTCCTGGATTGATTTCTGTCATCCTGAAATTCTTGATATAAGGGAAAACAATCAGATGAATGTTTTTGTCGGGGACATGTTTTTTTTTTGTTGCAAATCATCTCTTGATAGTATGCTATTATTATAAACTGTTAAATGTATATTATTGTCATTTGAGTGTATCCATCTTGGTGGGGTTTCTATGCCAGTGTATAAGAAGTACTTTCTGGAAGTCTCTGACTCGGATGTTGAGATCAACTACAGGTTTCTGTGTGAACCGTTTTCTTTTGTCTTACCTTTTCTTGTCTGCGTGGGCACGGATAAGCTCTCTTTTTTTAATCTATCCCCCATCACTTTCCTTTTTGCTGACTATAATTTCAATGTTTCATGAGCACAATTAATGTACAAATTTAATGAATTGATTCGAGTCAGTTAAGCACAGCACTATATGAAGAAGTTATGAAAAGTTTAAATAGTCATTTTTTTCATTTCTGTTATAGGGCAATGCTGAATAACTGGTCAGGAGTAGCGTCCTTACATATGTTAGGTGATTCTCTAATAACTTTCCTGATTGAGGGAAAAATGTTCAGTCCAGAACTTCTTTATAAACAAAATATTAAAATTCTTTGCTTGGAATGAAATTTTCAAATGTATAGTAATTTTTTTGGGGATGATATTTTGGTGTAAATCATCTCTCTGTGTGTGGTGTGTTATATACTGTTATCGTTTTTTGTTTTGTATTTCATAATTTGTGAACATTTGAGTGTTTTCCTCTTGGATCCTCTTGATTGGAGTTTTAGGTAGTCTCAAACAAGCACATTGATAGAGTGCTTTTGGGATCTAATTCTGTTCCCTATTTGAGTCAGTCTCCTTAGTCTTGCTTTTTTATGGCTGCTTTTAATTTGTAAGTCTATAATTTTTTGACTCTCCCATCTTTGTCATCTTTAATGGCGTTGAGATATCCTAAAAACTCTTTGAAATCATATCTGTCGGATAACTATCACCTGAGAAAACGTTTTCTTGGGGATATTTGTTTTATTTAAGTTATTGAACAGAAATCTTGACATAACTTTGCTCTCACAATGCATTGGTCTTTTTTTTGGCTCAACGTCATACATCATCATTCTGATTTCAAATGACAAGTAAATGCTTCTAAATGATTACAGTCTTGTAGTGATTATCTTGGGAGTTAAACTGGTTTTTCAAATAACTGTTGCTCTTATGAGAAGTTTGTGTAAGGAAATGTATTGGAATGCATGATTACTAATGTGATGTTTTTATTTTATAAACTTTTCCCTTTTTATACAATAACTAACTGTAATCAACATTTTATTCTCTAACAAATCATTTTTGCTTTCCCAATTCACGAATTGAATAATTTTTACTGCCATTTCGTATCTCCAAAAAACTAGAGAACATCCATTTACAGCACACCTTGGGTGTCAGTCACTATCGGTGACAAACATTAGGTGGAATCACGATTCAAGGCAATCAACATTTTGGACGAATTGAGTCATGATGGCTACAAAATATATCAAATCAAGTTGTTCATAAACTCAAAATGGTTTAGTTGTATCTCTATTACTGGCGCAGATGAAAATACTTAATTTGTAAAATAATATAAGGAGTGTACGGATTAAACAAAAAGAAAAAAAAAAGAAACCCAATTCAAAAATAAATAAAACTCTAAATAGCTAAATTTTAAGTAAAAATGAAACTGTTGGTATTTTGCTTCATTGAGTGATTAAACTGATGAATTTATCTGTTTTCAAATACGTGAGGGGATTTGGATATAAGTGAAGAAGAAAATGAGCAGTTGTAATGCAAGTTTAAGGTATACATGGTGTGCCATTATGAAACCCTTAAAAAGAAACACAGCAAAAATTAAAAAAAAAACTCCTTATAATATAATGGCAAGGGGGAAGAAAATCGGGGAGGCAAAGAAGCAAGGAGAGGCGGTTACACATGGAAGCAGGTGGAGAAGATAGAGGAGGCAGCCCAAGAAAAAGTCAAATGGTAGAGCATCATTGATGGCATATGCTCGACTGGGATTAACCCTTTCCTTACCACCCATAGGAAAATCGTCACATTCGTTACGATGCAGCCAACATTTTTCTCATTCTCTATTCTTTTGGACATCACAAAAAAATAAAAAAAATACTTTGATTACAGCTATAACTACTAAACACTGTGTTGTTGAGATCATTTTGCTGAACAACATTATATAATTTTTTGTTTGATTAGATAAAGTCTATTTTTGTGTCGGGTGGGTGTGAATTTTAAGGGGAAATTCTAAAAATGGCTGGTAAGGAGAGAGTTAAGGGCTTAAGTCAAGCCAATGAAGGTGAGAGGGACGCCTCTTTAGGATTTTTTATTTTCTCATCTCTGAAATTTGAAATTCTATTTTCCTCGTTACAGGTTATGATAGATACAATGTGAATTATTAAGTACCATGAATAGATCGCATGAGGTGATTCAAAATGGCAGTATTTATTATATTATTGTTGTTCCTATGATTTATCATTCCTTCATTCTATTTCATTGTTTAGTTTCATGAAATAAACGTCTTGCTATTTATTATTTATCCATCTATAACAATTTATCACTATGTTATATACATATAGTTTTAGCTTTCTTACAGTAAGAAATTTATTATCACTGAGCCGTATAGAAATATAATTTTTACATTACTTTTGTCCACCGAGGCCTGTGGATTGGCGATGGCTAAGGAGAAGATAGAGACAAAGACTTTTTTTTTGTTTTGTTTTTGTTTTTGTAACACTTATGATCATCTGTCAACTAAGCTTAATAATTTTGATCCATTATTTACTTAAATAAATTATGAATAGAAATCACCACGTCTGTGTTTAAGTTTGTTGTTTTGATAAAGTGTTTAAATTATTATTGGTGAGTAACTTGGATGGATATGCCTTGACTTTCATTTCCATGATAACTCAACATCAGTGTCATAAAATAGTCCTTCAAAGGCAAAAGGCCAATGGAGTTGGGAGTTAATCCGGTTTCTATAGCAAAGAAATGGAAAATAGCAATTGCTTGCTACCCTTTGGATCAGATGCTAGTCTATCGACAAGTACATTCCACCAGATATACCCATTTACTGCTGGATGGACAGGGGGATCAGAAAAAAACTTCGACTTCACCCTGGATCGATCTTGGACCCTCAGCGGGTCGATCCCTAGTCATCATCATCATCATCATCATCATCATCATCATCATCATCATCATCATCATCATCATCACTTTCTAAATTATAAATGATCATATTATCGGAGACTGAAATATGGAGACGTGCAACTTAGGGGCTCCTTCCGTATGTGGGTTTTCAATGTCAAGTCGGTATACATGGCAACTGTGTATTGATGGCGTATGTTTAAAAAAAATAAACACCATTTCTTCACGCCATATCAATCGTATAAATCCTTTCTTTAAAAAATATAGCCTTGTGGAGAACATTGTGCTTATAAAAATAAAAAAATTGATACGGCGCACAACTCTACTGAAAGATTTGAAAATTAGAAATGTATTTTTTACAGATAGATAAACAGATAACTTGATTTCCTTTTATAATTTAAAGTCAGTTTGAAAGTTCGTTAAGTCAAACAGATATCATAAAAAATTTACCGAAGACACTAACACCTCATGACCACACCCTCAACTCTATCTGTCCAGTCGAGTCCTTACTTCCGTTGTGTTGATTTAGCGGTGACCAGTATTGTTATGTAGTGTAGTGTGTTCTCATTGCGTGTATGTTTATATGTGTGCGTGTGTGTGTGTGTGTGTGTGGTGTATAGATAGTTCGAAGATGACGTCACTCGTCTTTGTTATTGTTTTTTGCCATCCGCGTTTATGAGTATTGCTCACTGAACTGTATTAACCCGACTATAAACGTTCATGGATACACATAGTTTTGTGTGTTGGTCCGTTATGCTTCCGGATGGCAATGTTAAAGCTCCTTAGCCAAGCGCATACTATCTATACATGTGTGTGTGTGTGTGTGTGTGTGTGTGTGTGTGTTTTGGAAAGTGGTTGCGTGGAAGAAAAAAAAAAAAGGGGGGGGGGGGGGGGGGCGGAGGGTGTCCATTAAGTAGAGAAATTCCTGAGCAAGGGGGAGGGGGGTGTGTTTGCTAGGAACTGTCAGATTGGCATTTTTCAGCAAATCATGGCATTCATGGTGATATAATTCACTTGAACACATGACGGTATTCGGATTTACAGAAATTTTAAACAAGTTTCACCGATTAACAACATCAACTAATATTACTGCTGATATTACTGTCGTTTTTATGCCATCGATGTGATAATTATTGCCCTGGGAAATATTTAGTTAAACGTTTCGGCAAACTGTTAATTGGTTATGTCTAGCTTCTAGCCCGAACAAACCAAAAGTAGACAGATTCGGGGACTTTATATTTTTCGCGTCCGCTTCAGATTTTCATTTGACCTCACATAAGTAAAGCGGAGACATTCCGAAAGCTCCTACATCCCCAGTATTCATTCAATTTGTATTGTCACCGTTGATCTTTTGTCAGGCGTTTATTTATTCAATTTGTCATCATATAAAAGCGTTTTAAAAACTCTAGAACAAACCTTGATAGATTTGTGAAAGTTTAGAATGTCCTAATTTGACCATTATTTTGATTCTCGGCCGCCATTTTAATTTGTGAAGTATTGAAGGTAGTGCAAAGCACTCCCAAGTAAAGCGTGGTAAAGACTTGTGACTTATTGATATTGATATCTACTGACTGATAAACTAAAATCATGCCGAATAAAGCATGGCAGCGACGACAAGCACATTGATTAAAATGTGCATCTAATCGTAATCAAGCTAATCAAGAAAATGATTCTGGCAATATCGAATGAAAATAGTTCTTTCCCCGCGAAATTGCGGGCTTTTTACTAGTACAAAAAATATATCTAGTAGTCTGAGAGAATTTAGTGAAAAGATATCACATCTGGACAAAGAAAGGCTGCGAAAACCTGTGCCAAATCATTACATATTATAAACATTATGAGTGACAGGTTGTTAACTGACTTTACACGACCTGACAATTTTTTTTTGGTTACCACGATGTTACTAATGTGCATCTGCGTGAGTGTGTCTATGTCTATATTGTATCGTTATAAATATGTAACCAAATGACAAATTGACACTTTTTTTGAGGACAATAAAGATTTATTTATATTATATTATTATATTATATTACGCATCGTCTGCCACTTCAGAAGTTTCGCGTCTCTATAGATAATATGCGATTGGCTAAGAAGCTCACACCATTGCCATCCGGAAATGTTACGGACCAACACACAAAACTACATGTAACCATTAACATTTATAGTCTGGTTAATACAGTTTAGTGAGAATTACTCATAAACGCGGATGGCAAAAAGCAATAACAAAGACCTGAGTGACGTCAACTTCATACTATCTATATTGTCGTCTCCGATAATAAAATAGGTTTCAACAGTCGTGACGACACTTCCCTCGTAATGACGCATAGTAACTTAGTAACTGGTTCTAAACTATGGGAACAATGGCCCTTACGAAATACTTCTCCGACGAGCATAAAAGTGTATCCAGAGGTTAAAAACATTATAGATAAATCTGATCATGTTTTGACTTTTATACATTCTGATCACATGACATGTGAAAAAGTTATAGCTAGCACGGAGAATAAAAGGTACCGATTTTCTTTGTTTAGAACCAAGCTGCTGGTTGCTGGGTGGACGTGTAATCAGACTATTAAACTCTCTCGAGTTCACCCTCATTGAAAATCGAACAAATTTGTTCGATTTTCCATGCATATGAATTTGAGAGAGTTAAATCCTATAGATAGAATGCGCTTGGCCAAGGAGTTCACAACATTGCCATCCGGAAGTATAACGGACCAACACACAAACTCTGTGTAACCATGAACTTTTATAGTCTGGTTAATCCAGTTTAGTGAGAACAACTCACAAACGCGGATGGCAAAAACAATAACAAAGGCCTGAGTGACGTCATCTGCATACTATCTATAGACAGTTCGAAGATGACGTCACTCAGGTCTTTGTTATTGTTTTTGCCATCCGCCTTTATGAGTAATGCTCACTGAACTGTATTAACCCTACTATAAACGTTCATGGATACACACAGTTTTGTGTGTTGGTCCGTTATACTTCCGTATGGCGATGTTGTGAACTTCTTAGCCAAGTGCATACTATCTATAGTAGATCGTTTGATGTACGATCTTTTTTCACGCTGGAACAATAATAACAATGAGTGAGTTAATTTTATAAACATCAATTCACAATCAACATTGACACAGACAATAAAATACACACAATAGATAGTATGCACTTGGCTAAGAAGTTCACAACATTGCCATCTGGAAGTAAAACTGGCCAACACACATAACTGTGTGTAACCTTGAAGGTTTATAGTCTGGTTAATACAGTTTAGTGAGAAGTACTCATAAACGCGGATGGCAAAAAACAATAACAAAGACCTGAGTGACGTCATCTTCGAACTATCTATAGATTTCATCACCAAATTGTATCATTTTGACTGTAAAAGTTTAAGGTTACACACATGTTCGTGTGTTGTTACATTATAACTGGCTGGTGGATGTTGTGAGTTATTAACCAAGCGCATACCACCAATATAAATAGAACGAAGCTGACGTCACTCAGGTCTTTGTTATTGATTTTTGCCATCTATGTTTGTGAGTCATACTCACTAAAATGAATTATCCAGACTATTGATAGTATGCGCTTGGCTAAGAAGCTCATAACATTGCCATCCGGAAGTATAACGGACCAACACACAAAACTGTGTGTATCCATGAACGTTTATAGTCGGGTTAATACAGTTCAGTGAGCAGTACTCATAAACGCGGATGGCAAAAAACAATAACAAAGACCTGAGTGACGTCATCTTCGAACTATCTATAAACGTTCATGGTTACACATAGTTGTGTGTGTCGGTCCGTTATACTTCCGGATCGCAATGTTATGAACTTCTTCGCCAAGCGCATACTATCTATAAATTGTTCAGACCCGTGAAAAACAAAACAAAAACGGGCACGGACCGGCGACGGGCTGACGATGGGCTTACTCTGTTTGGACTCAAGTTTAGTGTGTTGATCCGTTATATTTCCGGATGGCAATGTTGTGAGTTTTCTTAGCCAAGCGCACAGCATCTATACTGGGGTGTTTTTCTCCCGGGTCTTATTATTCTTGAATCAAAGCCCAGTGCAGTTGCATTTCTTATCAGTGAAGGAAAAGGATAACAATACATCCCAGATTCGCAGTGAGTATTATGGATTCTCTCATTTATTTACCAAAAATAAATAATTTAAAGAATATATTGTTACATGGTCCAAATAGGCTGACGTGCACTGATTTGCCGGTCTGATAACCCAATTCATTATGGGCTCATTGTTATCATGGAAATCTCAAAAAATGTATTGTCCGTTACAACTGTTAAACTAGGCCCATAATCGTACTCGGATGTCAGACCTGCATGTATGTACATGTCGCAATACTATTATTATCTATAACATTGTCGTATTCTGAACATAACAAACCGAACAAAAAACAAAACAAACCAAAGCAACACACAGAAGGTGCGCCCTTTCATTGACTTTTGGAAAACGTACTGGAGTTAAAATTAAAGTTTTATTAATAAAAAAGAAACTATCTAGATAGACTGGCAGGATTAAAATTAAATATATAAATTTTTTCGTCTAAATTAGTGTCTTCATTTTGTTTGGGTTAGAACACCCGCGGGACTCTCAGACACATCTGATAACTAACCAACATGGTGGCACAACATTCGCTCGACTGAAAATTTTTGAACCATGAAAATAAAGAAAACTCGTCGTTTAAGTGGCTTGATAGGGGTCAATTTCCTTCTTTCTTTGGGTTAATGAAATCAAACCCAGGTGAGCAACAAGGTAAATTGGAAGGACTTTCGTCCCCCGAACCCCCCCCCCCCCCCCCCCCCGCCTCTTTCAACCCTACAAAGACATACTATAACCCGATGAAACATATTATTGTTCGTCATAACTTGCAATATCGAAATTGATGGGAGTCAGAATAATGGCGTCGGCTGGAGTCGTAAAGGACCACCACTCAGCAAGATATTGAATTTGAAATTTGAAAAATCACACTAATTGTAAGAATGAAACTTATCCTCAATAGTAATATTAATTTATTGGACATTGAAACTAACTGAAAATCCACAATGGCTAAAAGATTAAGTGATATAAAAGTGCTGTGAAACTGCGGAAGTCCTCCTCGGGTGTGAATAGATGCCCGAGTGTATACATAGTGACGGTTATTCTAAGAGCTCTATAGATAGAATGCGCTTGGCCAAGGAAGCCATCGAGTACCCACACACAAAATTTGCCCATCCGAGAAGTATAACGGACCAACACACAACTAACTCTGTTGGTAACACATGAATCAACTGTTCTATTATAGTATGGTTAATACAGTTTAGTGAGAACAACTCACAAACGCGGATGGCAAAAACAATAACAAAGGCCTGAGTGACGTCATCTGCATACTATCTATGAGGAGCCCATTTCATACAGCTACCCCTAACCGGACTGGTAGGATTAATGTTATTAATCAAATAAATTTTGTGTCTATAAATAAAGGTATTTATTTTGTTTGGATTTTAACGCCCGGAACCACAGACTAGTCCTGTGTAATCTGTGCCCGGAACTCTGGGGCACAGCGTATCTTAGATGTTAGAGAGAAAGAGATAGATAGATAGATAGATAGATAGATAGATAGATAGATAGATAGATAGATAGATAAGTGGGGGGGGGGTGATATGGAAGAGTTGCCTTTATTTTTTGTTTTATTTATATACTTGCCTTCATCTTGATTCAAATACAGTAATAAACCATCACCTATTCCCACTGGTCCCATTGTCAATTTATCGGGAACTAAGGGTTTCTCACGGATTGAGGTCTTTTTACCTCCATGACAGGCTCAGGAGGTCACTCTTGCCGTGCAATCAATCCTCTTACATCTTTCTCACCCTTCTCTCGTTGCTCTCTCTCTCTCTCTCTCTCTCTCTCTCTCTCTCTCTCTCTCTCTCTCTCTCTTTCTTTTTTTTTTTTTTGCTCAGGAATGGTTGGTATCTACGAGCACATATTATTAGCAGGTCTGATAGCCGAACCCAATTTTGGGTCTGATTTAACATTGTTGTAATGGATAATATTTTTCTGTAAAATTCTTCTTCTTCCTGCATATCTGTAAACCGAGAGAGAAAACAGTCAATGTATACCTAACCCCTTTTTTGAGAGGTGATACTTTTGTAAATCATCTGTTTTATACCGTCACAGTTTTCAGTTTTTGATATTATATAATTTTATTTTGAGTTTATTTATCGGATCCTATCCGTTATACTTTCGATGGCAATGTTGTGTGCTTCTTCGCCAAGCGCATACTATCTATAGATAGAGTGCGTGTGGCTAAGAAACTCACAACATTGTCATCCGGAAGTATTACGGACCAACACACAAAACTATGTGTAGCCTTGAACTTTTATAGTCTGGTTAAAACAATTTAGTGAGAATTACTCATAAACACGGATGGCAAAAAAACAATTAAAGAGACCTGAGTGACGTCAACTTCATTCTATCTATACATTCAAAACAACAAATATAACAATACACAATGGGAGCGATCTATAGATAGAATGCGCTTGGCCAAGGAGTACACAACATTGCCATCCGGAAGTATAACGGACCAACACACAAACTCTGTGTAACCATGAACAAATAATAGATTTAGATTACAAGATCATATCATCCTTGTGCAAAGCTTGATCTCACTTGAAAGTCTTATCTAGCCATAAGCATAAGATCCCACAAAGAGGAACACACCCAAATGATTACATTATAGATAGAACGAAGTTGACGTCAGCCAGGTCTTTTGTTATTGTTTTGTTTTTCGTTTGTTTTGGGGGGGGGGGGGGTTGTTGTTTTGTTGTTTGTTTGTTTGTTTCTTGCCATCCGCGTTTATTAGTAATTCTCATTAAATTGTATTAACCAGACTATAAACGTTCAAGGTTACACATAGTTTTGTGTGTTGGTCCGTTATACTTTCGATGGCAATGTTGTGTGCTTCTTCGCCAAGCGCATACTATCTATAGATAGAGTGCGTGTGGCTAAGAAACTCACAACATTGTCATCCGGAAGTATTACGGACCAACACACAAAACTATGTGTAGCCTTGAACTTTTATAGTCTGGTTAAAACAGTTTAGTGAGAATTACTCATAAACACGGATGGCAAAAAACAATTAAAGAGACCTGAGTGACGTCAACTTCATTCTATCTATACATTCAAAACAACAAATATAACAATACACAATGGGAGCGATCTATAGATAGAATGCGCTTGGCCAAGGAGTTCACAACATTGCCATCCGGAAGTATAACGGACCAACACACAAACTCTGTGTAACCATGAACTTTTATAGTCTTGTAAATACAGTTTAGTGAGAACAACTCACAAACGCGGATGGCAAAAACAATAACAAAGGCCTGAGTGACGTCATCTGCATACTATCAATAGATAGTTCGAGTATGACGTCACTCGGGTCTTTGTTATCGTTTTTTCCCAACCGCGTTTATGAGTAATGCTCACTGAACTGATTAACCTGACTATAAACGTTCATGGATTCACACAGTTTTGTGTGTTGGTCCTTTATACTTCCGGATGGCAATGTTATGAGCTTCTTAGCCAAGCGCATACTATCTATATTCATGTTTCGTCCAACCAAGTCATCAATCACATGCTGTATTGCTGTCCAACGATTGAATATTTCTTCAGAAAAAGTAAACACGCTGCTTTGTTTATAAAACTTGTGAACACACCCATGTGTCAAGCTGAACAAAATGACCGATCGTGATGTTAAATATTTCAAAAACTGTGAACACTTTTCACTATGTGGGTCACTTTGATCACATATTCCAATGTGACCAATGACCTCGAGCACATGGAAATGTAATATAGATCATGCCCATTGAGAAATGATTTACAAGGGAAAAATATCATCTCCCAAAACCATACTACGACTTGGGAAAGGACAAACCAAGTATTCTCATTCCAAGACAAAGACAAAAAGCAAGTTGAGAAACAGATATAGGGGGCATAAAAGACAGAAGGTGACCATTATTGAAGCGGAAGTGGTTCAAACAGGGATTCGACTTGGCGTAGATTCCAAAAGCAATATTAAAACAGAAACCGAGATAACCACACCCATAGATAACATAGGATGTGACCACACCTGTCGGACAGTCGTCATAATGTAAACAAGGGCACTGGTTGGTAAACATAGCAAACTACACAGGTTTTACTATCGATGGTATGTGTTTTAATAAAATACACACTCTGCTCTACCGCTTGATCAATAGAACAAACACAGAAATAGGTGTATGTGTAAACGTAAATGTTTATAATAATATGATCAAGAAAATCATGTGATAACTAGTCAATTCATTTGGCGGTATGAGGTCAATTTTCATTCACGTTATTGTTTACAAACAACCACCCATGTTTGCCCGAACATGTTTGAAGGTGTGTCATAAATTACATGTGTTGTTTGGTCAAAAAATCTATCGAGACCACTTTAAAATGAATAGTCCTATCCATTATATAACGCGGATGGCAAGAAACAAACAAACAAACAACAAAACAACAACCCCCCCTACCCCCCCAAAACAAACGAAAAACAAAACAATAACAAAAGACCTGGCTGACGTCAACTTCGTTCTATCTATAATGTAATCATTTGGGTGTGTTCCTCTTCGTGGGATCTTATGCTTATGGCTAGATAAGACTTTCAAGTGAGATCAAGCTTTGCACAAGGATGATATGGTCTTGTAATCTAAATCTATTATTTGAACCATTCCCCTTGTCTTACTTTTCTTGTGTGTTTTTAAAAATTGAAAATCTTTAATAAATAGATCTTTTATATAGCGAAATATTCACTAAACATGCTCAAAGAGCTTTACAAGGGGTCCCTGGCCAACAACAACACTTAACACTTAGGACGGGACATGACGCCTGTTAGGCAGTTTAACAGTTTTTTTCGGACAGAGACAACGCCGTTATCGGCCAGGTACTCATTTTACAAATGAGTACGATGTGAAAATGTGAGTAAATAGCCTTTTCCAAGGACTCAACTAGGCGCAGAGCGAGACTCAAACCCAGGACCTTCGGATCCGAAAGCGAGTGTCATACCACAAGACCACATAACCGCACAAAAAAAATCTTAATATTGCTATTGATATATTACTTAAAAGAGTCGCAAGCGCCGTGTAAACCCTTAAATACAAAAACATAAAAAGTTAACCACTCCCATTTTGTTATATATTTTTAAAGGCACTTTTCACTGAAAAAAGTAGTAGTCTTTCAAAGCCATTAGACCAATAGACCGGAGTTTATCCAGGTTTCGATAGCGTGAAACGGACAATAACAATTGCTTCCTACCCCTAGGATAGAACGCTAGTCTATCGCAAAGTACTTTCCACCAGATCTAACAGACTCAGCTACCCAATCACTGCATGGTGGAGAGGGGGGTGGTAGTGTCAATAAAGAATCTCGATTGCACCTTGGATCGATCTCGATCCCTTTCCGTGTTAACCCTCTCCTTACCACCCATAAAAAAAATCGTCACATTCGTTACGATATAAATTAACAATTTCTCCATTCTAATTTCTTTTGTATATCACATACTTTAAAGATAATAAAAGCTATAAAAACTTGACACTGCGTTGTAGAGCTTATTTAGTTGAACAATATTATACATAGAATGTACTTGTTGCTTTTCTGTTTGGGTGAAGAAAAATCCAATTTTGTATGATGTTTTAGGAAAAATTCTGAAAAACAGCTGGTAAGGAAAGAGTTAAACGAGCGATCTACCGAGTTATTGGGACCCCCGCTTTTAATTGAAATTATATTTTTCATTCCATCAGCCTCCTTTTTACTGGTCGTGGAAAAGGACTATAGTCAGGTTTTTAATAAATGGCGCGTGTTTTTCGTCATTTTCTCAGCTGTCCCCCAATGCACAGCTGCAAAACTTTGTATGACCCTCTGAATCAATTTGTCTTAATCAAAAAATATTTTTTCATTGATTGTAAAACAATAGGAAAGGATTTCGCTTATAACAGCTATATTAAAATCGATAACTGGTAAGGATCGTAACTCATAGATGATTTACAGTATCAAAATTATGAATTTTCCGATTATCCATTTTGAAGGAATTCGTTAAAATGGAATGTTCGGTTAATTGAAACATAAACGATATACGTACAGTATCTGAATATAAAGGAACGAATGGCAATCCTTAACTATCAGACATCTACATTTTATAACTTTCAATACACATTATTGATGAAAATACAAATGAAAGTGAACATTACGCGCTTCCAACATTATTTTGATTGCTACATTTATAGAAATAGCTTGTGTTTATGCCAAAGATGATTACAGAAATTTATTGTAAACTGGTCAAGAGTAGAAATTTATCATCAATTTATGACACAGTGTTTTTACAAATAGGTACACGTGTTCAGCATTAACAAATACAACGACAACAGCATCAACAACAAGAAAGACATACTGGACACAACAATCATCACATTCTGATGACTAGGATGAGGTAAATGAGAAATGGAACAACTATGAAAAGGTTTCATGCATCACTCTATCCAATAAAATGTACATTTCCTCCTGTTTGCAAAGGTTGGAGCATGCCTTTTCTAGTCTTCCTTGTTATATCATTGATTGCCTCGTCGGTGAGAGAGTAAATTTGATGTTCCACCTTTCAATCTTTCCCTATACTTGGGTCCAATTGAGCACGATTGGATTGCGCTCACCGTGATATGGGGGAAGTCGCGCAACCTCGTGTCAAAACTCCTTGAACAAGCAGTCTGCTTTGAAAACTCTTTCTGTGTTGTTACTTTTCGCTAGAATATAGTTGTAACTTATTTTTATTTTTTACAGTGTAAAATCTCGAATTTTATGACAGCGGTTTTAAAGTAGTTTCTTTTAATAGGTCTTAAAGAAGAAAACTTTTTTTGATATGGCATCAACACGGTCCAAACTCTAGATTCAGTTAAGACAAATTGATTTGGAGGTTGACAGAAACTTTTACAACTTTTGATAGAGGGACAGCTGAGAAAAACCAGAAAAACACGCGCCATTAATACAAAATCTGTATACGCCGTAAAACCCCTAACACAAAATAACAAAAAAAATCTTGAGCATTTATCTAGAGCAATATCCACTAAACGTGTTCAAAGCACTTTACAAGGGGTCTCTAGCCAACAGCAACACTTAACATGTGGGACGAGACCTAACGCCTACTAGGCAATATCATATTTTTTTTTTCAGATAGAGAATATGCTTTAACGGCCAGGTACTCATTTTACACCCGAGTAGATGAGATGATGTGAGTAAAGAGCCTTTTCCAAGGACTCAACTATACGCGCCCAGAGCAGGACTCGAACCCCGGACCTATCGATCGGAAGGCGAGTGTCATACAACTTGACCACACAGTCGCAGAAATGAAACAAAAGACAGTCGTATAATTATGCATTGCATAGATTCAGACTGATTATATACTAGATGTAATAGAATTATACAATTATACTTTTTGGTCCTTTTTATCGATTGCACAATGCATACTTAATTATGTATCGTTTGTTTCCATCTTTCACTTATGAAATATTAATCCATCTTAAATTAATTCTGAACAACAGCTGGAGCGCACCACTTAAAAGAAAAAAAAATCAAGTAATAAAACACAAAAATATATTTTTAAATAACGCAAATTTATAAAAAAATTGCAAAGAAAAATTCCTTTGTAGTTCAGTGATATCCAGTGCGGGCTGTCTGATGTTTGCATCAATCTCACTGCGATCTAAACAAAATAACGGATGGATAATGATATACAAATGTTGTGATGCCGTTGTCAAGTCTTTGTGTTCAATAAACCATTCACGGTGAGTGGGGTGCTGACCTCCTATTAGCCAGGCACACGCCTTGATCTGAAAAAAAGTACGTGAAATTAAAGGGGAGGCAAGAGAAAATCAGCTGATCGTTAAAATAGTAACAGAAAAGTGGAGGTGCTTGGCAATGAATGCAAGAAAGACATTTAAAACGCCGTAAAAAATCACTTAATGTTATAATTACCATCCATAACAACCTGTCAAATTCACATAATATGTAAGATGCCAAGCCAAAATTAATGATAAAATAATAAAGAACACGATTGAACGGTGGTCCGTTGACTACACATGCATACGAGTACCAGAAATATTTTGTAATCAATGTAACACAATATAATGTATAAGTTTCAAACGAAATGCAACCACAGATAACATCAAAGAACAATGTGGGACTACTGTTTTAATTTCATAAAACCAAACGCATGTTTTCTGTCCCCGATAGTGAACGCGTAGTTAGTATGTATCTTACAAACAACATTCGTTTAGACAGGTAGTCGGGATTCTATCGCCAGTTTTATTTGGGCAACCATGATTGGAATGGACTTATATAATAATAATAATAATAATAATAATAATAATAATAATAATAATAATAATAATAATAATAATAATGATAAGTAGTTGAAAGGATATAGTCTTTGGTGTATATGTACAATATTTCTTATAATAAATGCTTCAAAACAAAACAAAACTAAAAAAAAAAAAAAATGACCAAATGAATAAAAATATCTATTTGGGCATTTACTTACATTAATAGTCTTGAAAATCACAATCACAATCCATGAAAATTAAATATCCCAAAATCCGAAGAAGAATGAATTTAATCCCAAATCCAACACAATCTATTTTAATAGGAGACAGATATCCTATTAACACCATAGCATTACTTGCAAACAACAGTACTCTACTCTGCGTTTAACGGGCCGTCACATTGTGGCCGCATTAGGGTAATCGGTGTCCTAAAGACTGACATACTGAGAACTATAAAGAATCCATTCTAGAATTCAACTACAAACTGAAAAGCATGATCAATACCTGAATAATACTTCATTTTAATCTAGAAAAAAGGGCATGGCTTACTGTTTCGCTCATTGATTACATTTCTCTCTCAAATAATTTTCTTTGCTCAGGTTCACACACACTCCCCTTTATTGCAAAACATTGATGAGTGACATAAAGTGTGTATTTCAATTATAAACTTAATCAGATAATCTAAATGGTGGGGAATAAAAACAGCTAATTATCCAAAATTTCACGCATCAAGTTATCTATTTGAACTCGGCATATTTAGCTTAATTACTCAATGAACATATATTTTTAATTATTGTATTGCAGTGTTTCGTTTAAACAAGACCATGACGCTTATGTCTGGACCGGGTATTCGCAAATTCTGCCTTTGTGTTCCACTTTTCGAAGAGAATTAATCTCTATTTTATCCGTTTATTTGCAAAGTTTCTGCACTTTGTGAATAAGACCATGACGCTTATGTCTGGACCGGATATTCGCAAATTCTGCTTTTTTGTTCCACTTTTCAAATAGAATTAATCTCTATCTTATCCGCGGTTATTTGCAAAGTTTCTGCACTTTATAAATAAGACCATGACGCTTATGTCTGGATCGGGTATTCGCAAATTTTGCTTTTGTGTTCCACTTTTCGAATCCAAATAGTCTCTAGTTTGTTCCCTACCTCCACAGTGGGCAGGGAGGTACTTATCGTGTCTTCTATCCCCTTATATCTGTTTTCTAACATGCTTTCTGTCTTTGTCTTGGAATGAGATCACTTGGTTTTGTCCTGGCCCTGGTCGGAGTCCTGGCTGGGAGGGAAACAGTCAAATGCATAGTTATTGTTTTGGGAGACGATATTTTTTCCCCTGTAAATCATCTCTCTGTTATGTATTATTATATTTGTTAATTTCAATGTATAATGTAAGCATTTGAGTGTATTCCTCTTTGTTGGATATTGTGCTTGTGTCCAGATGAAACTTATAGGTGATCTCAAACTAAGTACATTGGTGGTAGGCGCTTGGAATCTACATCTGATCCCTATTTGTTCCCAGTTCCCCTATGTCTTACTTTTTCTTGGGTGCTTTAATTGTAATTCTAGAACTTTTTACTATCCTATTTTCTTCCTTTTTACTGGCGCTGATATAACCTAAATGTGTTGCAAGCGCCGTAAAACCCTAAAAACAAAAACAAACAATCTCTAGTTTATCCGTGTATTTGCAAAGTTTCTGCACTTTATAAATAAGACCATGACGCTTATGCCTGGACCGGGTATTCGCAAATTCTGCCTTTGTGTTCCACTTTTCGAATAGAATTAATCTCTATTTTATCTGTTTATTTGCAAAGTTTCTGCACTTTATAAATAAGACCATAACGCTTATGTCTCGACCGGGTATTCGCAAATTCTACTTTTGTGTTCCACTTTACGAATTCAATTCTGTTCTATTTAACCAATTTAATTGTAAAGTTTCTGAACTTTATAAACAAGACTATGGTGCTTATGTCTGGAACGGGTATTCGCAAATTCTGCTTTTGTGTTCCATTTATCGAATTGAATTCTGTTCTCTTTTATCTATTTATTTGCAAAGTTTCTGCACTTTATAAACAAGATCATGATGCTTAAGTGTGCATCGGCCAATTGCATATTCTACCCCTGTGTACCATTTCTCGAATCGGATTCTTTATTATTTAAAATCGTTGTAATCGCAAACTTTCTACACTTGATAATTATAATCAAGACTATAGTGCCTAAGTCTACACCGGTTAATCGCATGTTCTGTCTAAGAAGTACATTTCTCGAATTAGAATCTTTTTTAGTTAACCATTTTAATTACAAAATTTATATTTATAAGCAAGACAATGACACTTTAGCCCGCATTGGATAATCACACACTCAGCTCATGTATTACACATCCTAAATCAAATTCTTTCCCATTTAGACACATTAACTGTAAATTTTTTGCACCATATATGCAAAGCCACAAATAAAAAAAAAGACGTACAATCTGCTTAAAAGCTCATTCCTTATGAGAAACACAAGAAAAAACACAACTTTTTACTTATCTTCTTCAATACTATAAATACATATATATAACTTCCTAAAGAAATACGATTGCAAATTTGTGGATATGGCAATCCTCTGAAAGGCATAATGAATTATTACATGCTCCGCTGTCCATGATTATGTTGTGGTAAACTAAAGAATGAATTTTTACTATAAAATATGTGTATTATTGAATTTTAAAACAAAAGTAATTGTCTTATGGATCATTTTAAGGCGTATTGCCTATTCACTCAGCATATTGATATGATACTTAAGTGTAATTCAATTCTACAAAAATGCATACTGGTTGCAGATGTGAAAAAATCCATTTTCTTCTTTTCTCTTAAGTTTTTCTGACAAGATTATTTTTGAACCATTGTGCTAACAGTACTATACAAAAACTTTAAAAAATCCCTTGAGTCAATAAACTGGATGATGCTTTTTATTGAAAAGTCTGCATATGAACTGCATTTTTCTTTTTAATGAAAAGCCAAAAAATTATATTGAAGTGTGGGCAAAAATCATCTGCGACTGACGCAGGGATCGGGTCATAGAGACCCAGACTTGCCCATCACGGGTACAGAGCTCAACGTTTATGGGGGCCAGCATCATCTGTAGTAATGGCTACAATAATGTAGCATGTCGAGAGAGAGAGAGAGAGAGAGAGAGAGAGAGATAGATAGAGAGAGAGAGAGAGAGAGAGAGAGAGAGAGAGAGAGAGAGAGAGAGAGAGAGAGAGAGAGAGGGAGAGGTGCTGTATACAAAGAACAAAAAAAAAAAAAAAAAAACAAAAACAACAAAATAACAAAAAAAACAAAACAACTTGCGCCATATATGTTAGACGAAACATGACCCTTGTTAGGCGATATTACACTTGTTGCCCAACAGAGACGACGCTGTAAACAGCGAGGTACTCATTTTACACGTGAAAAAGGTGAGAGAATGCAAGTAATGAGCCTTTTCCAAGGACTCAATTATGCGCCGCTCAGAGCGGGACTCGAACCCAGTACCTTCCGATCCGAAAGCGAGCGTCATACCACAAGACCACATGCATAGCGGCACAAGAAAGTGATGAGAGAAAATAGATACATATGTATTGAAGGAGGAGAGAGCGGATGGAGTGAGTAACGTTCTTGGATATGTATAGAAGGAACCAAATTGACGTCACTCAACACGTTGTAATTGGTTTTAGACAAACTTATCACTAAATTACATCAATCAGACTATAAACGTTCGAGGTTACACGGTTTGTTTGTTAGTATGTTATACCCCGATGGAGATGTCGTGAGTATTTTTCCAATACGCATAACATGTGCAATCAGATTTTATTTTAAAAGCAACGTAAACCACGGAAATTTTTCCATTTTGTCGACAATAAAGTTTTATTATTTATTATCACCATCATCATCATCATCATCATCATCATCATCATCATCATCATCATCATCATCATCATCATCATCATCATCATCATCATCATCATCATCATCATCATCATCATCAATCATCATCATCATATCATCATCTCATCACATCATCATCATCATCATCATCATCATCTCATCATCATCATCATCATCATCATCCATCATCATCATCATATCATCTCATCATATTATTATTATTATTATTATTTTATCATCATTATCAATATATATTGTTATATTATTATTATTATATAATTTATACAAAAATCGACAGTGCTCCCGTGACAGGTTAAGCGGGCACTCCTCGGGACTACCCGCACAACCACCCCCCCCCCCTTTTCAAACATCCACCTCTTTATATTTCATTCTTTTGGGGGGATTTTTTGGTAGACTATGATTCCAGGTTACAGCCTATCCTATCCTATACCGACGCCTATCATCTCGTAGTCAAGGCATTTTGGCATCTGCCAATCCTAAATAAAATGTGTGTGTCAAGATTAAACCGTGATGTCGCGTCAACGGTTGAGGAGGAAAAAAAATTACGGTGATCAAGAACAAAACCTTTTGTTCATCTACCTCTTCCTCAATCAAAATTTATAAAAATATTATTAAAAAAATAATAACACAGCATTTATTTGGCGCAATATCCACTAGACGTGCTCAAGCGCTTTACAAGGGGCCCCAAGCCAACAGCAATACTAAACATGAAGGACGAGACATGACGCCTGTCAGGCGATATTACAATTTTTTTTCCGACAAAGACAACGAACGGCAATGCACTCATTTTACACCTGAGTACGGTGAGAGAATGTGAGTAAAGAGCCTTTCCCAAGGACTCAACTCTGTGCCACTCAGAGCGGGTCTCGAAACCTGGACCTTCCGATCCGAAAGCGAGAGTCATACCACAAGGCTCCACCACAGAGCAAGGAGGGGGGCACTGTTCTGTCGGCCACATAGCTCACTATTAATTAAAATATATTTCTAATTTCATCAATTTTTTGGTGTAATGACATAGTTCTTGGTATCAAACATATTGTAAATTTGACGCTGATCACGAATCTGACGTCAAAACAGCGAAAATCCGAAACAATTGTCCATTTTTTTATACTGCCACGCCCCCGATCGCTGTGTCTAAAACCGGTCGCACATCTAATCGGTAACTTGTGTGATCAATTATCTTTATCGTTATTTATTTCGGGAATTCTCAATGAAAATATTTTGTCCTTAAGTAAGTCCTTCTGAGCCACTTGGGCTCATTGTAAGACAAATTAAGTTCTTTAGAGCCTTGTAGCCAATGGCGCAGGAGTCATCCCGATTTCAATAGCGTGAAGCGGACAATAAACGTATTTGATTGAAAACCTTTGCACAGGACAATTAGTCTATCGCAGATTACTATCCCCGCTTGACATGTACCTTTTTACACCTGATTGGAGTGAGTGATTGGAGTAAAATTTCGTGCTCTTGGAAAGTGCAAATTGTCTTCGGTCGGAATCGAACACAGGACCACTAAGTCCAGAGTACAACGCGCTAACCACTCGGCCATCCTGCCTCCTAAACTTATAGACCCGGAACTTATCCACGTTTCTGTAGGGTTGAGCAGACAGATAACAGTTTAAAATTTAAAAAACAAATTCCTTTTATTCATCCCATTGAGGAAAATTTTCTCGAGGGTCTATTCCAAGGAAGACTGGAATGACCCAGGTGTCAGCCGCAGTGCAGGTGACTTGCTCAAGGCCACACAGCGCAGTGATCGAACATGGTACCTTTCGGGTACGAAGCAAAGACCGTACCGCCGAGCCATGCAGACCCTCTATTATCCTCTTGAAAGGACGCTAGTCTGTCAAAGATTACTTTCATCAGCGAACTGGTAATCATTTGCACCTGGGTAAAGTGAGGTGATTCCAAGAAAAACATTTTAGGATAAGATCGGAGATCACCATAGCCTATGGATTTGATCCTCGAGCAATCTTTGGGTCATTAAAGGATGCACCCAATATTATTTCCTCTTTCCATTTGTCTCTTTTTCTACGTAGTAATGCACAGAAACATGCAACCTCCATTTCATCCATTTTGATAATGCATTTAATACGCGAGGTGTGTCTTGGAACAGTCCTGTCCTAGTGCGGTACCCCTTATGAATAGAAGTTTTCTTCAGTGGGACAGGACAAATTCGTCCTTGGACAGTTCTGTCCTAGTGCGGAAGAAGCCTTTGTGGTTATTGCTCTATATAAATGCTCTGGTTTTTTTTTTCATTTTTCATCGCAACAGCCCCGTTACGCAGAAATCATTACAATTAAGCGGCGTATCTGTTAACCGATTTCGGTTGTGGCCTCATCTGTAGATCATATCAAAACTACGTACAGATAGAACATACTTTACGTCACTCGGGTCTTTGTTATTGTTTTTTTTTTGGACATATATTGATAGAATGAAGTTGACGTCACTCAGGTCTTTGTTTTAGTTCTTTTGCCATCCGCGTTTATGAGTAATTCTCACAAATTTGTGTAAACCAGACTATAAACCATCACGGTTACACAGTTTTGTGTGTTGGTCCGTCAAACTTCCGGATGGCAATGTTGTACGTAAGTTTCTTTGCCAAGCGCACAGCATATTTAACAGGTTACTACCGGACTCTGGAAAACCGTGTCGGTTAATGATTTGGCCAGAAAACTCGTCCTTCAAATATCGATCGATTTAAATGGCACTCACCTTGGCAAAATCTCTTAAACCTGGGACCTCACGAGGTCCAAAGTTTGAGAATTTTGTCAAGGTGAGGATCATTTAAATCGATCGATATTTGAAGGATTAATTTTCTGGCCAAATTTTTAATTCATGGCTTCCCCGTGTACGGCAGTTAACTGGTTAAGGGGAATAGTCCATAAGAGGCTCAATGCCGTTGTTAATTAACGGACGTTTTTATCATTTGAAGACATGACCTTGGCTGGTCCCAGGTTTGATGAGTATTTGCCAAGATGAGGGTCATTTAAATAGATCGATATTTGAAGGACGAGTTTTCTGGCCAAAACTTAAAAAACACCTCTTTCCAGAGAACGAAAGTTAACTGGTAAAAGAAAATCTTCAGTTTTTGTATGCTCCATCTCTCTTCAATGTTATCCATTTGCTCCCTACCATCATGCTTTGTAACGCTTTTTCTGTCCTCATAGTTACTATGGGTAAATCTGCAGATTGGCCTTTGACTTTTTCAAGTTGGGTTATAACTTTATTTGTCAGGGGTTCCATACACTGCAGTTGTATTCCAAGCTGAGTCTTACCCATAGATGGGCATCACTTGACAGTAAACAATGACCGACATTTCGTGGGCGGATCAGCTAATTACTGTCACACCGGAACTAATTCTTTTTGTCTGAAGAACAAATTAAAGACGTTCTTTGGTACATAGACCTAACCAGGGGGTGACGCCGTCAAAGCAAAGAAAGACTGGCAGCACGTGGTAAAACACGTGCTCCTACCTTTTCATAGCAAATTATAGAAAGAAATAACCATAAAATCGTGGTTGTAGGGTGGCAAGAAAAACAAATACAAATAAACAAATATGCATCAAATAACGTCTAGATATTGATATTTTATGAAGCAGGTGGTAACATTTCTCAAAAGTTACCGTCGATAAAATCAATTATTCAAAATTGATGCACTTGTGTGAACAAAACAAGAACTATGCAATTATTTAATCAGTATGTCAAAATATTGCGAGAAATCCCCTCTCACTGGACCTGAACTATTTGTGTGTTTGAGCGCAGGCCTTTTCGTGGACTGGAAATATTATTATAGTCGAGGGGACGGAGCGGGGTAAATGGCAGGACATATTCTGATTGGTTAATGCTTAGTAATCCTGTGTGGGATTCCTAACTCCCATAGTAGGCAAAGAGGCACTTACTGTGTCTTCCATCCCCCTATATCTGTTTTTCAACATGCTTTCTGTCTTTGTCTTGGAATGAGATTACTTGGCCGGATACCCTAGCTGGGAGGGAAACAGTCAAATATATACACTGTAGTAATAAACTTTTTAGAGATGTAAATCATCTCTCTGTTACGCACTGTATTGTTTTGTTTACATATAAATATTCATGATTTGTAAACATTTGAGTATCCTCTTAGTCGGGACCTGTGCTTGTGTCTGGATTTTTATTCTCTATTGTCTTCTGGCACTTTTCTACTCACTTCATTTCTTGTTGTTACCAACATAAGTGCCTGCTCCACTCACTTTTCTGAATTAAAAATTCACCCCATATACCGGAGCATACTCAATGTCTCAATTGTTTCTGTTATATGTTTGTGTTGAGATTATTGGCTATTAAGCTTTTCTGCTGGCCAACTAACTTCGCGTTGGTTGTGTGTGTGTGTGTGTGTGTGTGTGTGTGTGTGTGTGTATCCGCTACCCCCAGTAGTCGGTGAGAGAAGGCTCTAGTAATGAATGACCTGAGTTTGATACGATTTTTTTTGGGGTTCGTGGATAGCTCATACGGTAGAGTCACGCTCTCACCGGCCAGGCGGAGTTGTCGTACCAATAAGGTCGCGGGTCCAAACCCCATCACCGCCGCGAAATTTATAAAAATTCTCTATTGTCTTCTGGCACTTTTCTACTCACTTCATCTCTTGTTAATTCTGGATGAGACTTTTAGGTGATCTAAAACTCCCCTTTGTCTTACCTTTTCTTGGGTGCTATAATAGTAATTCTAAAACATTTTACTATTCCGTTTTCTTCCTTTTTACTGGCGCTGATATGACCTTAATGTGTTGCAAGCACCGTAAAACCCTTAATGACAAATAAAACAACACAAAAATGCTTAGTAACCGACGAATCATCAGCTTGTTATGAAAAATGTCATCATCGATTTCAGTTATGTAAAGGATTAGACTTGTACCTAATTAACGATTGTTTTTTCAATATTATGAGGCTATTGAATTTTGAGAGGTATTTGTTGATAGATTAAATAATTTTTTTCCCCAAAATTAAAAACAATTATAAATATGAACTTACAGGTGGACTGTCACACGGAAGTGTTTTGGATCCTATATTGTTTATTATCTTCGTCAGTGACCTGCCTGATGACATTGATCCTAAATGAACAAAGTTTGCGGACGACCGTCTTTGAATCCTAAAATTTAATCATCATGTTAAACTTGATCTACAGGGCATCTCATGGCATATTGTCTATTCAGTCTTCATGTTGATATGAAACTATATTATATAAGTTATATGTTTTACACTAATATGACGTTATATGACGTTTCTGTATATTTTGTGACCATTTCTAAAATATATTGTGAGGCTATTGACGACATATAAAGATGTTAAAATAGTACTTTTTAAACTCTATTTAAACATATTTATATGGTAAATCTTGACATTTAAAGAACCTATCCGATGTTTTTTTTTCGCTTCAATTTGGGGAAAGATGAAATCAGTAATCCTGAGTGGGGTTCCTGATCTCCCATAGTGGGCAGGGCGGTACTTACTGTGTCTTCTATCCCCCTATATCTGTTTTCCAACATGCTTTCTGTCTTTGTCTTGGAATAAGATTTTTTTTGGTTTTATCCTTGTCCTGACCGGATACCCTGGCTGAGAAGGAAACACTCAAATGTATAGTTAGTTTTGGGAGATGATATTATTTTCTTTGTAAATCATCTCTCTGTTATGTACTGTATTATGTTTTGTTTACGTATTATATATGATTTGTAAGCATTTTAGTGTATCCCTCTTAGTGGGGACCTGTGCTTGTGTCTGGATGAGACTTTAGGTGATTTCAAACTAAGTATGTTGATAGTATGCTCTTGGAATCTACATAGTTTCCTATTTGAACCCCTTTGTCTTACCTTTTCTTTGGTGATTTATTTGTAATTCTGGAACTTTTTACTATCACATTTTCCCCCTTTTTACTGGCGCTGATATGACCTAAATGTGTTGCAAGGGCCGTAAAACCCTTAAAAACAAAACAAAACAAAACAAATCAGAAATATATCATAAAGATGCACATTTTACCATATTTGTTTACTAATTATCAATCTGGGGTGCACATTTTGGGGCTGGTCTCAGTCACCCCTAGTGGCCTTAGTCACCCCGTTCCACTGTATATGTTATATAATATGACGTGATATTGTATCGGGGCTATGTGGTCTAGTGGTATAACACTAGCTTTTGGATCGGAAGGTCCTGGGTTCGAGCCTCGCTCGGCATCATTGGAGAATGCTCTTTACTCACATTCTCTCACCGCACTCAGGTGTAAAACGAGTACCTGGCCGTTAACAGCTTTGTTTCTGTCCTAAAATATTGTAATACAGGCGTCATGTCCCGTCCTTCATATTGAATGTTGCTGTTGACCAGGGACCCATTGTAAAGCGCTTTGAGCACGTTTAGTGGATATTGCACTATATAAAAGCTAAAAAAAGGCTCAATATTGTAGATACGGAAAGCTGTCCGATAAATTCGTGAAAAAGAATCTTTGTCTATTTTTAAACGTTCGCTTAAAACATATGTTTCGTCTTTAGTAGATGATATGAGAAGCAAGATAGGTCTGTCTGGTTTATATTGTGTGTGTTGTGTGTGTATGTGTGTGTGTGTGTGCTTGTGTGTGTGTGTGTGTGAATGAGTATGTTTCAGCCAAAGTAATTTGTAATTTAAGCGCTTAGAGTCTGGTGTCTCGGAGCTATAGCGCTATATAAGTTTTCAGCATTATTATTATTATTATTATTATTATTATTATTATTATTATTATTATTATTATTATTATTATTATTATTATTATTATGTAATCAGTCCTTCGGAGTAATAATAATGAATAGAGTACATAATGGTGGTAAAGCTATATTAACAGTAGGATGCATGGGCAGATTCTTAGGATTATGGGATGTAAAAGAGCGATGATGTGCCATCTTTATTGTCGACCAGCATAATTTATTCAGGCTAGAATATAAAATGCCATCACTCTGGGGCCAGAAGATCAATTACACAAGGTATATATCCAGTTCTCCGGAAGAGTGGTTGTACACTTCCAATGAAATAGGAACCAGTTTTTTTTTTTGTCATCACACTTTTCTTCCTTATTCAGATTAGAACTAAAATGATAGTAAATACGATCCTTGATTTTTTTGTAATATAAGAAACTATATATTCTCTCCACCATAACGAACAGAAATATTAATGATGAACCCCACGTTTCATGTTTGTGACAATAAATTTAATTCCCGTCACCGAGTTTATCTCGACATAAAACCGCTTTGAGTCGATGGGTCACAATTAGAGAAAAGAGTAATTTCAATAGGTCTTGTATTTCATTAAGTCATAGCAAAAAAAAAAAAATAAAAAACCAAACCTCGAGACTGAAAAGTGCTCCTTTCAATTTTATCTTATATTGCGCACTCAGTTCCACTAAAGGCCTTCTTTCTAAACCTGAGCTTTTATATAGTGCAATATCCACTAAAACGTGCTCAAAGCGTTTTACAAGGGGTCCCTAGCAAACAGCAACACGTAACATGAAGGACGTGACATGACGCCTGTAGGCGATAATACATATTTTTCGGACAGAAACAACGCTGTTAACGGCCAGGTACTCATTTTACGCCTGAGTACGGTGAGAGTATGTGTGTAAGGAGCCTTTTCCAAGGACTCAACTATATGCCGAGCGAGGCAGGAATCCAAGTCCTTCCGATCCGAAATCAGTGTCATACCACAAGACCACATAGCCATTCAATTTCAATAAATCATTGTCGCTTCAGATGGTGTTACCAACACGTCTCTTTTCACATAAATAATTCTTTCCACGTTCTTATTTCTCTTGTTTTTTCATTTTAGTTTTTTTTTTCTTTCTTAAATTAAAAAAAAAATTGTTTTCTTACCCTTGAATAGTTCACCTGTTTTTAATAAAATTTCCTTTATTCATCCCATAAAGGAAATTTGTCTCTAGGGTCTATCCTAAGGGGAGACTGGAATAACCCAGGAGTCAGCCGCAGTGCAAATCGGAAAAAAAGCTGTGGCACGACATTCAACCAACTTGGCCTTCCCGGCCCAACTGAAGGCCGCTCACGTTTGTATTAAAATTCAGCTACTGAAAACATTGAGGTTTAATAATAGTCTTATAGAGCGCACGGTATCCTCAATCATGAGGCTCTTGGCGCTTTACATCAACACAAAATAAGATAGAAATTACATGACATCAAAAAAGAAATGTTTTCAAATTTCTTGAACACAGACAATGATTTGGACTCTCGGATGCTCTATGGAATGGTGTTCCATACAGACGGACCAACTGAGACAAGGACCTTCACACCTCTTTTGTACAAATGTGTGGGATAGCCAAACGGGAAGTGTCATTGGAGGAACGCAAAGATCGGGTTGTCGAATATTTCTTTAGGAGTTCTGTGGGGTTGGGAGGGTTAGTGTTTTCCAGACAACGATAAACTAGGACACATGCTTTGAATTTGTTCCTTTTCTCAACAGACAGCCAGTGTAATCTCGGAAGGAGAGGTGTGACAGAGTCAAGTTTCCGCCTTCGAAAGACCAATCTGGAAGCATTATCTTTGACCGTCTGAAGCCGCCGGAGCTAATATTCCCAGACACCAAACAACAAAGCATTACAGTAATCTAGCTTTGAAAATAAAAAAGAAACGACAAGCTTTTGGTAACATCCCCAGAAAGGAACTGTCATATAGAACCATTTTTTTTCAACTGACACATCAATGATTGGATCATTGTCTTAATTTGGTGGTCCATCGACAGTTCTGAGTCTAAAAATGCTCCAAGATTTTTGATCTTGTCAACAATATCTAATGACATCTCTCCTACTTTCAATTTCTTCTCGTTACAAACTCTTCTGATCCCTACATACATCTTCTCCGTTTTGTCGTCATTCAACATTAGTCTGTCCTACACATCCAATCCCTTATACCTAGTACACATTTTTTACATGCACTTATAACATTTTGTAGGTTTTTTCTACTTTCCGATCCAAACAACTGGTTGTCATCAGCATATTGGTGGTAGGACAGGCCAAAGCCCCTGATATATGTAGAGAACAAAAAACAGGTCCCTGTGGGACACCACATTCCAAAGGAATTTGATCGGACTTCAAAATATTTACAACCACAATTAATAAATACGATTTAAACCAACTGAGTGCGTATCGGAAATGCAGAACATTATTTTTAAACGTTTTAACAGTAGGTCGTATTCGATAGTGTCAAAAGTTGATGATAAATCAAGAAGGTTAAGAAGTGTGCAGGAACATTTATCGATGATTTGAAGAAGATCATTTACAGCCCGGACAAGAGCAGTTTGTTAATACCCCGTGGACTCAACACCAGATTGGAATATTATTACTAGACTATCGCATCTCATATCTAAAGTTTGTTTTATTCCCTTCATCGTTGGAGAAGATGTAAATATTAGCTCACATTCATGATCACTTCATTTCAAAAGGATCACTGTCCATTCTTCATTCTTCTGGATTATTTTTTCACACATTTATTGGATTTATTTCAACTGAAACATTAAATTTCACATCCATTTTTATTCCACTCGTGTTTTTTTATGCACCAACTTTTATGCGTTGTTTAATATTCCGCTCAATTTGGCACTCATTAGTGGCCTAGCAAACATTGCAAGATCTTAATACAGAAAGGACGTGCCGAATACTTCTCTGCCGTCGATTTTGTTTTCACTGATATTTTTGTTGTTAGTTGAATAAGGAATATGAGCCCGAAACATTCCGTGTCTGGTATTTTATTCTTTTTCTTTAAGCTATTATATTCCTTTTTGTTTACTACTGTTTCGAGATTGCTTGCTACCTTTTGAATAGGACACTAGTTTATCGCAAAGTATTTTCCGCAGATCTAACAGACCCAGTTACCCAATCATTGCTGAGTGAACAGGGCAGGAGGGGGGGGGGGGGGGCGCAGAAGAAAAGCTCGATTTCACTCGAGATTGATCTCGGTCCCTTCGAGTGTGAAGTGAGTACTCTACCAACTAAGCTATCGGGAAAACCACTTATATAAATTGAGCTTAAATTTTAATTTTTAGTATCATCTTGGGACCGACATGTCGAGGGTTCGAGTTGGGTCCTTGAAAAAAGCTCTTTACTCATATTGTCGCACTGTACTCAGGTGTAAAATGAGTACCTGGTCGTCAACACCGTTGTCTCTGTCCGAAAAAAAAGGTAATATCTCCTAACACGAAACATTTTTCGTCCTTCATGTTTAGTGTTGCTGTTGGCTAGGTCTCCTTGTAAAACGCGTTGAGCATGTTTAGTGGATATTGCACTATATAAATGCTCAGACTTTATATACGTTTCTCTACAACTTTGATACGCGGAGAACGATGTATAAACATAGGTTAGCGGGTGGTTGGATGGGAGCATCACCCTTGAATCATATACCTATGATGTTCGCATGGGTGTACGATCCGATAGTGATGTCGTTTCTTCTTCTCTTTACTAGCCTATCCTGCTTCTTTGGTTTGTGATTGTATTTTTGACAGGGGATATTTTTTTTCTGTAAATCTTCTGCCTGTTTGTTCTTGGTTATTTATAATTTAGCTTATGATATCTTTAGGTTATGATTTTGATTTACATTTGTACTATTTTTGTTAGATTGCTTGTTTTTTTTCTGTTTCAGCGGTCTCTCATATAACCTCAATTGTGTTGGAAGAGACCTAAAGCAACAAACAAACAAAAAAAAACATAGGTTGAGAAACTTATTACTTTGTAATTGAATTCAATAGTCTGATGTCACGTCGCCCAGCAACGGCGGCCATCGTGGTTCTGAACAAAGAAAATCGGTACTTTTTATTCTTCATACTGGCGAGAACTTTTCATATGTCATGTGATAAGAATGTGTAAAAGTCCCTCTGGATACGCTTTTATGCTCGTCTGAGAAATATTTCATGAGGCCATCCTCCATTGTTCCCATAGTTTAGAGCCAGTTACTAAGTTACCATGCGTCATTACGAGGGAAGTCACGACTGTTGAAGCGTATTATTACTCTAAAATATAATTTGACATCCTATCGTCTATATAGGAATATGCTTATGAGTTGGTAATAGCACACGGTATTGATGATTTTTTGAAAGAATATAAGCAATAGATTATATAGATTATAGATTCTAATTAGATGAATAGCGAGCGCTAATCTCTAATGTAGACATCAGATATCTGATCAGTGGATTGATGAAAAAGTTACTTCAGAGGTTTGATCAAAAGGCTATTTGGCGATTAAATAGCGTGCTGATTTTATCGATTTTACTTCTGTTTCGTCAAATCCCATCGAAAACAGACGCTATCATATTTCCACACGTGGGTTGTGGGTCAACGTCCGGTTCGCGTATATGACTAGGGAATTTGAGTACTTACATTGAATCGATACCAGTTAGTGGTTCCTATAGAACAGTAAAGTTGATGCCCCAAACGTAAACAAAGGTCGAGAAGCACATGGCAAACCACATGTTCCTGTCTTGACAGCTCACGTTCCAATGTAAATAATAGAAAGAAAATAACCTTTAAAATTTGGCTGTTAGGTGGCAAAAGAAACACATATTCATAAATACTCGATCATGCATCAAATAATGTCTAGATATGGATATTTTATGGAACAAAAGGTAAAATTTATCAAAAGTTACGTCTATCTATTTTTAGACCAGAGCAAATTATTGCGCTGGTATGAACAAAACGAGAATTATTCGGAGCCTGATTTTCATAATAATTTAGTCTTATATTATTATTTCTGCAACTGTTAGATTTTATGTAAACATATTTTCAATACTGAAAGTGTATTGCCTACAACTCAAACTACAAAATTGGGAGACCTATATTGTGCGTAAATTATTCCGGTCCCTAACGGAAATCACTAGCAACTTGTTATTGTTTACGTTTGGGGCATCAACTTTACTGTTCTATTATATTGAATACAATCATTTTCTTAATTCAGCTCTTAAAATTTGGGAAAATGTATTGCCTTCTAAGACAATAGAAATTGAGTTCAAAATTTATTCAAAATTTGAATGCCCTGAATGCCTAATCGAGTGTTATACCACACGATATAGTATAGAGCAGTAAACTAATATTCTAAAACCCATGTATTTTGCAGAGTTCTAAAGTGTGCTGTGGATAATCATTTCTCTTTCTGGCCAGTTCCAATTATTAATCACTTAATTTTTCCTCAATTCTTAAATGGATTTGTTATGAAGAAAACCTCATTTTAAAATGTCCCATTGGAAACAAATCTATGGCAGCTGTGAGAGTTGATGTCACATTATAATATTTATTTTTTAATGTGTCAATCTGGTATTAAGTCGAAATGAACTCGGCTCTACAAATAAAATAGATTTAGTTCTAAATGAAGTTGAAGAGAATCAGGAACTAAAAACAAACCAAACGCGCTCTTCTTAATAACATTTTTGAAGAGTTTAACTCACATTTTATAAGTTACCGTAGAATAGGATGACTAAGACCGGTTGGGGTGATTGAGACCAACCCCTAAATGCTCCCCCCCCCCTCTGGATAAAAAAACAATAAACAACTATGGTAGAATTTCCACCATTTGGTAGATTTCACCCTCAGTGGCCATGGCCCCCAAAACATCATCATATGATATATCTTTACATTGAAATATTCTTCTTTTTAAGAGTTTGGAAATGACATTGCTTTCTGGAGGGTGTAACCCACAGCGTTTAATATGGCACTGCCTTTGTATGACTCTCAAATTACGAGAATTGCATTTTCAAGATTATGCAATTCAAGTTGTAGATAAGGTCATTTAAATCGATCGATATTTGTAGGACGAGTTCTCCGGTCAACATTTTAAATACGTGTCTTTCCAGAGTACGGCAGTTTACTGGTGAAACCGCTTACAACTTGAATTGCATAATCTTTAAAATGCAATTCTCGTAATTGGATACAATAACCTGATGTCACGTCGCCCAGCAACGGCGGCCATCGTGGTTCTAAACAAATAAAATCGGTACTTATTATTCTTCATGCTGGCGAGAACTTTTCATGTCTTCTGATCAGAATGTATAAAAGTCAAAACATGATCTTATTTATAATGTTTTTCTCATCTGGAGAAATATTTCATAAGGGCGTCCGCCATTGTTCCGATAGTTAAGAGCCAGGTACTAAGTTATCATTCGTCATTACGAGGGAGGTGACGTCATGACTGTTGAAGAGTATTTGATTCATACAAAGGCAATGTCATATTAAACGCTGTAGATTACACCCTCGAGAAAGCAGTGTCATTTCCAAACTCTTAAAAAGACGATTATTTGATTATACAAGACGTATGTTCAAGGCTAATTTATACATTGTGTGAGTTTAAGAAAAATGCTCAACCAATGGTTGGGCAGAAGGTTACTTGCTGTGTCTTCTATCCCCTTATATCCGTTCTGTTTGCCGAGTTGCTTTCTGTCTTTGCCTTGGAATGGGATTTCTTTTGTCCTGGACCTTGCCGAAGTCTTTAGCCAAGAGGGAAATAGTCAAATAGTTAGTAGCTGTTTTGGGAGATACATATGTTCCCTATTTGAACCAGTCTCCTTTATCTTTCTTATTCTTGGGTACCTTTATTTATATTTTTTTTTTCAATATCCCATATATATCCTTTTTAGTAGAGAAAAATTGACCTAAATGTGACGCAAGCGCAATAACAACTGTAAAAAGAAAAACAGGAAAATATGCCCACGGGCTCTACATTCAAGAAAAAACAAAACAAAACAAAACAAAAACACCAAAACAACAAAACATAACCTCGTAGGCTGTTTTAGGGGGATTTTTTACATTGTACTTTTTCTTACTTTTGTATGCACTGATTCATACATACTTTTTCAGATCTTTATCTCACACCAGTGCCTGCTCCCTAATTCGTCACATTTTTTCGTAACAGGATAATCTGTCACATCTGCGAAAAATGACGTTGGATTCGATTGA
The DNA here is from genome assembly GCF_034508935.2 of Berghia stephanieae. Taxonomy (NCBI): domain Eukaryota; kingdom Metazoa; phylum Mollusca; class Gastropoda; order Nudibranchia; family Aeolidiidae; genus Berghia; species Berghia stephanieae. The sequence goes on from NC_088362.1 coordinate 50,933,531, forward strand.
GAAAAAAAATGATGATAATATATTAATATATACAGAAGAGGACAAAATTACAGACAAATCGAACAAGGAAAACGTAGATAATCCAGAAAAATGTAAGTACCTTTTTTTGTGCTCAGACATTTGTATTTCACTCCTTCTTCTTCTTCTTCTTCTTCTTCTTCTTCTTCTTCTTCTTCTTCTTCTTCTTCTTCTTCTTCTTCTTCTTCTTCTTCTTCTTCTTCTTCTTTCTTCTTCTTCTTCTTCTTCTTCTTCTTCTTCTTCTTCTTCTTCTTCTTCTTCTTCTTCTTCTTCTTCTTCTTCTTCTTCTTCTTCTTCTTCTTCTTCTTCTTCTTCTTCTTTTTTTCTTCTTCTTCTCTTCTTCTTCTTCTTCTTCTTCTTCTTCTTCTTCTCTTCTTCTTCTTCTTCTTCTTCTTCTTCTTTCTTCTTCTCTTCTTCTTCTTTCTTCTCTTCTTCTTCTTCTTCTTCTTCTTTCTTCTTCTCTCTTTTCTTCTTCCTTTTTCTTCTTTCTTCTTCTTTCTTCTTCTTCTTTCTTCTTCTTCTTCTTTCTCTCTTCTTTCTTTCTTCTTCTTCTTCTTCTTCTTTTCTTCTTCTTCTTCTTCTTCTTCTTCTTCTTCTTTTCTCTTCTTCTTCTTCTTCTTCTTCTTCTTCTTTCTTCTTCTTCTTCTTCTTCTTCTTCTTCTTCTTCTTCTTCTTCTTCTTCTTCTTCTCTTCTTCTTCTTCTTCTTCTTCTTCTTCTTCTTTCTTCTTTCTTCTTTCTTCTTCTTTCTTCTTCTTCTTTCTTCTCTTCTTCTTCTTCCTTTCTTCTTCTTCTTTCTTCTTCTCTTCTTCTTTCTCTTCTTCTTCTTTTCTTCTTCTTCTTCTTCTTCTTCTTCTTCTTCTTCTTTTCTTCTTCTCTTCTTCTTCTTCTCTTCTTCTTCTTTTCTTCTCTTCTTCCTTCTTCTTCTTCTCTTTCTTCTCTTCTCTTCTTCTTCTTCTCTTCTTCTTTCTTCCTTCTCTCTCTTCTTCTCTTCTTCTTTCTTCTTCTTCTTTCTTCTCTTCTTCTTCTTCTTCCTTCTTCTTCTTCTTCTTCTTCTTCTTTTCTTCTTCTTCTTTCTTCTTCTTCTTCTTCTTCTTCTTCTTCTTTTCTCTTCTTCTTCCTTCTTCTTCTTCTTCTTCTTCTTCTTCTCCTTCTCTTCTTCTCTTCTTCTTCTTCTTCTTCTTTCTCTTCTTCTCTTTCTTCTTCTTTCTCTTCTTCTTCTTCTTCTTCTTCCTCCTCTCCTTCCTCCTTCTCCTTCCTCCTTCTCCTTCCTCCTTCTCCTTCCTCCTTCTCCTTCCTCCTTCTCCTTCTTCCTTCTTCCTTTTCCTCATCTTCTCGCCCCCTCCCCCTCCTCTTCCTCCCCCTCCTCCTCCTCCTCCACCTCAGAAAGTGGGAGGCATACCACAAGACCGCAGCACACAAGCCTCCTAAACTATGAAACAATATCCTGAGAAGTTGAATTATAGATAGTATGCGCTTGGCTAAGAAGCTCACAACAATGCCATCCGGAAGTAAAACGGACCAACACACAAAACTGTATGTAATATTAAACGTTTATAGTTTGGTTAATACAGTTCAGTGAGCATTACTCATAAACGCGGATGGCAAAAAAAAATAACAAAGACCTGAGTGACGTCAACTTCGAACTATCTATAGGAATTACATACAAATCAAACGAGAAACGTTTGAACCTTTCTAAATTTTGATGTAGACAATTATTTTTCTACCTATAAACGCACGTGATACACTCGTTAATCGAGACTAGTGTTATGTCAAGATAGAATAGGTAAAGATATTAAGGGGCAGCGTGGCTCAGCGGTACGGTCTTTGCTTCGTACCCGAAAGGTACCGAGTTCAATCACCCGCCGCTGCGCTGTGGCCTTGAGCAAGTCACCTCGCTGACGCCTGGGTTATTCCAGTCTTCCCTTGGGAATAGACCCTGAAGACAAATTTCCCCTTGGTGATGGATAAATGGGATTTTATTTTATTAAAATTTTTTTTGTGAAATATTAAATTCGAAATAATCATATTTATAAAATTGTGAAGTTTATTTTTCAGTTAGAAATATCATACTACGCGGAGTCCCAGGTTTGAGATATTTTGCTAAGATTAGGGTAATTTAAATCGATTGATATTTGAAGGAAGAGTTTTCTTGACAAATTTGTAAATATGAGTTTTTTTACACAGTATGGTTAAATAGTCCAGAATTAAGAGTACTTTAGTCACATGAAGTTAGTTTTTGAGAAAATAGAGATTAAAGCTTGGATTCAGATGTAGAGAATGGTACAAAAAATAAAATAAAATAAATGAAAAGGGAAAAATCGAGATTGTATTACTAGCCGACAAGTATTCCTTCAGAGCCGGAGTTTATCCCGGTTTCCATAGCGCGAAACGGACAATCGCAATTTCTTGCTACCCTTTGGACAGGACACCAGTCTATCGCAAAGTACATTCCGCCAGATCTAACAGACACAGCTACCCAGTCACTGCTGGGTAGAAGGGGGGGGGGTGGTCAGAAAAAATCATCTCAACTGCACCCGACATCGATCACGGTCACTTTGCGTTTGACGCGAGTGCTCTATCAACTGAGCTATAGGGACCTCCTCTAGTCTACAAGAAGTGCCAAATACTTTTCCGCCGTCTGCCTAGATTTTACGTGATGTAATAATGTTTTTATTGTTTTTTTTATTGTCTGAAGAAGGGGTATGAGCCTCGTTTCCTTTATTGTCCTTTAAATTAATGTTCAATACTTTCTTTACAGTCCACAGCTTCTAGCAGGTTAGTATTACTCTAATAAAATTAAGGCATTCAGATAAAGGACTGAGATTATACTTATTATAAAAGCAATTGGATTCAATAGTCTGATGACACGTCGCCCAGCTTCGGCGAGCAACGTGGTTCTAAACAAAGAAAATTGGTACTTTTTATTCTTCATGCTGGCAAGAACTTTTTCATATGTCATGTGATCAGAATGTATAAAAGTCAAAACATGATCATATTTATAATGTTTTTCTCCTCTGGACACACTTTTATCGGAGAAATATTTCACAAGGGCGTCCGCCATTGTTCCGAAAGTTTAGAGCCAGTTACTAAGTTACTATGCGTCATTACGAGGGAAGTGACGTCATGACTGTAGAAGCCAATTAGTGAGTCAACTAAGGTGCTTTTTCCTTAAGTTCGTCACAAGTCAACTGAAACATCATGAAAAATGTGACTGAAGTTCTTTTAGTACTTGTGCTTTTAATTTCTCTACTGTTTTATAATTTAGACTTTATCTAATCTTTGACTCTCTCCTTACTGATCATTTTCAGTATTCTCCCAAAATGGCAGGCTTACCCAGCAGAAAAATGTTTTAAATCACAAACAATCTCTCTACAAAACAACTTTATGTCTTATTAATTAAACAAAGATCATTCTTCAAAGTTTGTAATGTACAAAATAAATCTGAATTTTTAAAAATGTATATTGTATCGAAACAAATGTGACGATTTTGATGCAGGTAGGGAAAGGGTTAAAGTCACCATTGCCATCTCGTCATAATATCGGTATGGGATGGACTGTTAAACGATAAAGTCATCTACATCTTCACTCTGAGAGGGACATTTTACTATATTTCTCTGGTGGGGCCCCAAAAGTATGGAACAAATTAGGTTAACAAATCAAAGACGCCCCTGAACTCAGTAATTTTAGGAAACTTTTGAAAACATTTCTATTTAGTAGTATTAGTATTTATTGCGTTTTGTGTTACCTATTGTCTTTGTATGTGTAGAGCCTTAGAGCACTTTGTAGATTCTGTGCGCTGTAAACATTAATTGTTATAATTATTACATTATTGCATTACATCCCACCAGTACCATTATGGAGATCATGTCGACTGTTTGTGACCATACTTGGAGCTTTGGTCATGAGTACGTCCATTGCTAGTCAGGCCAGCATGACTTCAGCCATGGTCTGCATGCTGAAAGATGATAACGAAGATAACATTCTCAGTCACCACCGTCAGAAGATGAATTCAGGCAATCCTGACAGTAATAGCATTTTCCTGAAAAACGGCACTGCTTTTGACGTAGTCACATCAGGAAATGAAAGTGGTAATGAGGTAATTGGTGAAAAGAGGATTCTTTCATTTGTTTGTATTGAATAAACGATTTTAAAATATTTTTTTTCTAACCTCAGGAGTGAGGGACATGTTTGTAGTCATTTTGTTAGTTTAGTTTTATCTTCATCTTATACATACAATAAGAAACATAGGCACAGGGATATTGACCTTAAAACAAGATCACTAGCTAAACAAATAAAGAAATACATAAATAACTAATTAACTAACTAAATAAATAAATTATTAAATAAATAAATAAATAAATAAATAAATAAATAAATAAATAGATTTTTTAAAAACCTGGATTTAATATGACTTAATAAATCTTTAGTATTATAATATTATGATTAAACGAGTTATTTTTATCGTGCATTTGCATGTAGTAGCCCTCTTAAAGGTGATTCATCTTAACTATACCATATCTCTCATTCGTCTTTAATGTTTCAGTCATCGTGTTTAGTTGACAAAAGAGAAACCAGAAACCTTCACATTATGTTTATCGTTATTCAAATTGAAGCGTCCAATCCCCAATCCGTTTGTCTATTGTTATTTATTTCTTCGAGCTTGAAGCAGCGACATTTGCATTGTGTCGTGATGCGAGTTTTAGGTGATCCCAAACCAAGCAATTAATGGTTTTCTTTTTGAATATAAGTCTATTCCCTTTTTTTTTGAGACAGTCCAGTTTGTCTTACTTTGTTTCGGGTATATTTAATTGTATATTTATATTTTTTCAACAATCCAATCGTCTTCCTTTTTGACCCCCCCCCCCCCCCAACAAACAAATAAACAAAGCAAGACAAGAACAACACCCCCCCCCCCCCAAAAAAAAAAAAAAAAACCAACAACAAAACAACAAAACAACAAACATTGGAAAGAGCAGTGAAGAGTAAGTTAGGACAAGTTATTCAAATATGATCAAGAAAATCTGTCTTGTCATGAAACTTGGAAAAAAATCAACCCAATTAAAAGTCATGAGCTAATATGATGGAATTTTTTTATAAGAGCAGTTGCCAAATCGAACACGAATAAGTGAAATAATAAAGTATTCGTGAATAATTCTTCGATGTTTACTTTTGACATGTTGCGCAAAATGTAACGAATTACTACTTTGTTGACATCCTTATAATATATATATATATATATATATATATATATATATATATATATATATATATATATATATATATAATATGTAATAATAATAATAATAATAATAATAATAATAATAATAATATAATAATAATAATAATAATAATAATAATAATGCACATTTATATTGCACAACCTATCCCCCTGGTTGGAGGCTCTGGGCGCGCGCGCGCGCACACACACACACATACACCACACACATATATATATAATATATATATATATATATATATAAATATACACATATATAATATTACAACTCCAGAAGTACACACCGTTTTAACTATAAAACATCCCCCCTTTTATTTACACACATTGATGTATGTATCAAGTGATATCAATGTATTTTATTTTATTTTTTTATATTTTAGGGTTGGAAATTTTCATGGGATTCCCAGACCCAAGGCTGGGTGGTTTCTTCATTCTTCTTTGGTTACTTTTTTATGCAGATTCCCTCTGGAATAATCGTTACAAGGTGGGTAATGTTAAGTAATCGAATACTATCATGTGCCCGACTTTTTAAATAAGGACCAGGGCCATTCATACCGGTACTGTCAACTTTCAAAATGGATCACATCTACAAGTGAATAATGAACCCTTTGATAATACTTCCCTCTCACATAATTTCTAATCCAAATCAGGTTGGGTCCAAAAGGTGTGATGACATTTGGGCTGATCACAACTGGAATTCTGCATCTCTTGAGTATCCCTACAGCCATTTGGAGCCTTCCGGTGTTGTACACTGTAAGAACTGTGGCAGGTCTGACCTGTGTAAGTTGCATAGTCGGTTGCACTTGTAATTTACTCATATTTTGTAAAACAAAACAAAAAGAAAAACAAAAATAGAAAAGACACGTAGTCAATATTGAATTATCATCATCATCATCATCATCATCATCATCATCATCATCATCATCATCATCATCATCATCATCATCATCATCATCATCATCATCATCGTCATTATTTGTTGTTGTTGTTGTTGTTGTAGTTGTAAGAGTTGGAGTTGTAAGAGTTGTAGTTGTAGTAGTTGGAGTTGTAGTAGTTGGAATTGTTGTTGGAGTTGAAAGATTCAACTATTATTATACACATACAGACCCTAGTATAAGAAATGACAAGTTCTAATCCCAATAACAATCCGGTAGCTTGACCTTTGACAGCAAGGGTTCGATTTTACTCCGAGTTGGCATTATACTTACCATCATTACAAAGAGGGTAGTAACTGAGATGCAACTTGAACTTTCAACGATTCGGGTTTAGCTAGAAGGCAGAGATTTGTCGCGCTTATCGCCCTCTTGGTCAGGTTAAAGTAAAATAGACACCCAGTCGTTTGGATTAATAAGTAAAGCGCACGACAAGAGAGTTTCGTTTATCTCTTTATTGAATCCTTTTTTTTCTTACCCCGCAATAATTGCTTTGTCTGCCAACGATTCGGGCTGTCACAGATATATCGGGCTACCCCACATTGGAGACTGACTCCGACGGTCCGGCACTGCTGTCTTCTTCCGTCTTCCGGAAAAAGACGTCGGGCACGGACCAATTACTAAGAATAAAGAGAAGAGCCGCTAGACCTACCCGTACCAAGTTAGAAAAAAAAACAACAAAAAAAAAACGACAGAGGACGTCGGGCGCTTGGTATGGGTAGGTCTAGGGGCTCTTCTATTTGTTCTTAGTATTTTGTACGTGCCCGACGTCTTTATCCGGAAGACGGCAGAGGACGGCAGTCGTCGGAGAAGGTCTCCGGTGTGGGTTAGCCATAACGCACCTTCACATAGCTTTAAGCCAGAGATTCGTCACAATAACCGCTCTCTTGGAGCCCCGCCGTAACGGCTAATACGTAAAGCGCATGACATGAGAGTTTCGCCTATTTATTGATATCATTAATTTTTTTTCTTTCACAGGGTTTCATGTTCTCCGGAATATTTGCTTTGGTTGCCAACTGGTGTCCTCGCCAAGAGACCAGTGTGATGTTTGCTTTGCCTTGTCTAGGTGAGTGACTGGGTGGGAGGTTAGTCGGGGCTTCTGGTAGAGTCTTATATTGTAATTTTTTCTGGTGGCTTTCTGACTTTTTTCATTTAAATGAGACACCATGGTTTTTCGAAAACGGTGTTGAAATCCTATATGTTATATTTTTGTTCTTAATATATAATGATATGTAGGCATTTGGATCCCGTGTTTTGGTTTGGCTGAGACTTTTAAGTGATATCAAACACAAGCACACTGATTGTATGCTCTTTGAATCTTCCCCTGTTACCTATTTGACCATTCCTCTTTGCCTTACCTTTACTCGTGTGCTTTTAATTATAAATCTAGAACTTTCTGACGAGCCATTTTTTACTTATCACTGGTGCTGAAATGACCTCAATTTGTAGCAAGCGCGGAAAACCTTTAAAACATGAAAACAAACATAATAGGGATATTTTACCGGAAATTATAATCACATGATGATGAATCTTGTATATTTTAACTCTATTAGGGATAGGTTCAATGGATCTTATTTTGGGGGCAGGGGGGGGGGGGGTTAAGCTTTTTTGGCGGGTTAATCTGTATTTCGAGACTTTTATTTTTTTAAGCAAAATGGATGTATCTTTAGTAAATTTATAAAACTAGTGGGAAATCCTCAATATTTGCGGATAAATAAAGGCTTTTATGAAAAGGCACTCATCTATTTTTATTATTTGTGGAAATTGTCAAAGACCGAGAAGAATGTTTTGAGCCATCATCGATACAATCGGTTCGTTAATAAAGTATGTAGGTACGCGCAAATTAATCTGGCATTAGGATGGCCAGATAGCGATTCTCACGACCAAGATCAAATTAAGGATCATTGTGACCTAGCAAATTCTATTCTAAATAGGCATTTGAGTCAATGGGTGACAGAATTACCTTTAATTAAAAAAGCTTTGCAAGTTATTCATATATCAATCTGTAAAACATAATTTTATCATTTTTAGATTTTCCAGTAATTCCGTGCTCGTTGGTAATATTTAATATGGGCTTTACTAACAATGTTAACCCCCAACCCAATTTTAAAAAATAATAGTTGTAACCTACTTTCGATTTTATTAGCCGTTATATAATAATATAGCTTAAATGGTCTACAATTGGTGACTGAATTATTACCTTTACAGGTTTTGAGTTTGAAACAGCTTTATATTTTTGGTGGCCTTATTTGGATGTGAACTTGATTTTCAAGGAGGATGGCCTGTTGTGTTTTACGTGCTGGGTAAGACTATTCAAAAACGCGTAATTCCGATTTCTATGGCGTATTCTATTTCTTTTAAAACCGTATTCATTCATCTATATCATTCTATCTCATTCATCATCATCATCATCATCATCATCATCATCATCATACATCTCTCTTCTTCTTCTTCTTTTTCTTTTTCTTCTTCTCCTCCTCTACCTCCTCCTCCTCCTTCTTCCTGTGTATTGTGACACTCGTCGTCTGATCAGAAGTCACTGTCTTCAGTCCTCTGTGGTTATCACAAAATAAAGTCACTCACATTTGATCACCGCACTCAGGATTACAAAGAGTACCTGGTCGGGAACGGCGTTGTCTTTGGAACCAAATAACTGTAACAGCGCCTTATCAGCATCATGTCTCGTCTCACATTTTTAGTTTTTTTTTCTGTTGGGTTGAGTCCCTTTGTAAAGCGCCTTTAGTACATGTAGTGATACCAGCTAATACCAGTGAATTGGACAGAGTTTATGACACATATACAATTTTGCCATCTGTTCTTCAGTCTCTATGGCTCAATCCGTGCATGCTGGTACCGCCCGACAGTCAGATTCGCATTGCCATCTCTTCCCCTGTCTCTTGTTCAATACGTACTTATAGTGAAGAAAAGTAATGACGTCACATCTTCTAATTCATTGGAAGTGTATGTAACCAGTCCTTTGGGAGACTAATAATCAGTAGCTTACATAATATATATTATAGAATCATAAGGTGGCATAGCTATTTTAGTATCAGGGTGTATAGGCAGATTCTAAGAATTGCGGAACGTAAAAGATCGAGGGTGGATAACTTTTATTGGCGACCAGCATTTATTAAGCTATAAAATACGATTCAATCACTCTGAAACCAGAAGATCATTTACAAGAAATTTATCCAGTCCAGTGAGCTAGGAATAGTTTTGTTTACATCACACTTTTGTTCCCTATTATGACTGTCCCTAACCTTTGTAAACTCACAGCAGGCTTCAGGAGTTATGACCATAAGTAGTAGTATTAATAGTAGTAAGGCTCGTAGTCCGAATGACGCTAGCTGAGAATTCTGTGATTCAGTCATGGTCGATAAGTATAGCTGCTCTCTCCATCCATGTTGTTAATTGTTTCCATTGGTCACGGTCCTGGGCCAGAGTTTTGAGGATGTCAATATCTTGTTATGACTTTAGTACGGAGGGCACTGCAGTATTTCTTAGTTCTTCAGGGATGAATTCGGCCTCATCTGAATCCAGCAATTTCTGGTATGTAGAGAGATCCTTATTCAGGGTAGTTACTATTGATGTTGGTGGTCTTCCCAGATATTTGTTGCCATGAAGGAAATATTCTGTCATTGAGATGGGCTGGGATGTTATCTTCTCGACGTAAGATGTGACCAAATAGCCTCCATCGCTGTTCTTTTATTATTGTACTCAGGCGTTGGACACTTTTTTCATAGAGATCAGTATTTGTCTCTGGCCAATAGATTCCGACTTTGCGACGATCTAAGTTATTTTTTGTGAGGCCCCAGGTTCCACAATTATATGTCAATATCGGAATAATCAGTGCCTCGTAAATTTGTATTCGTTTATTCTCGTTGATTATGTTATTTCTATTCCATAATGTTGGAGTTGGTTGAATGCATTGGTCGCCAGCATTATGGCCATAAAAATGTCTTTAAAACATTTGTTAATTACTGCATTTTTTCCCTTTTATTTAACTAAAAACATTGATGTTACAAACAAAATTGTTTGCAGTCTTTGTTCGTTTTTAATATGTTTCAGCTTTTGTTTCTTGAATATATTTATATGACTTGTATACCGCACAGCACACTTTGTCGCCACTGTTCTCAAAAAGCAATTCATAATTCACCATCATCATCATCACCATCATCATCATCATCATCATCATCATCATCATCATCATCATCATCATCATCATCATCATCATCGATTATCCTCAATCATCATTATCGTCATCATAATCATCATCATTCCAGGAATTTCTCAGGTACTTGTAGGCCTGGTTATGTTATTTGGCGTGACAGATTTTCCAACCAACAATCGTTTCATAAGTCAACAAGAGGCTAAATACATTACGAAGTACAGAGTACATGAGGACAAAGCAAAGGAGTGAGTTGTAAATATTGATAAATACGTTAACTTCCCGTCCCCCTCTTCCTCCTCCTTCTCCTCTTCCTCTTTCTCCTCCTCCTCTTCCTCTTCTCCTCCTCCTCCTTCTCCTCCTCCTCTTCCTCCTTCTCCTCCTCCTCCTCCTTCTCCTCCTCCTCTTCCTACTTCTTCTCCTCCTCCTTCTCCTCCTCCTCTTCCTCATCCTTCTCCTCTTTCTCATCCTTACTCTCTTCCTCCACTTCCTCCTCAATCTCCTCTTCCTCCAACCCCTCTTCTTTATCTCCACCTCATCTTCTCCTCCTCCTCCTCCTCTTCTCCTTCCCCCTTCCCCCTCCTCTTCCCTCCTCTTCTTCCCCTCCTCCACCTCTGCCCCATCATCATTATTGTCAGCACCATCACCCTATTTTTTCTTTTCTGTATCTTCATGAAAACTGAACAAAACATGAGCTTGTATTAAGCGCAAAATATCCTACTAAACGTGCTCAAAGCGTTTACAAAGGGTCCCTAACCAGCAGCAACACGTAACGTGTAGAACGAGACATTTCGCCTGCTAGGCGATACTACAATTTCATCTGACAGAGACAATGGTGTTAACTGCCAGGTACTCACTTCATACTTTATATTTATTTTTTACACACCTGAGTACGGTGACAGAATGTGGCCAAGAGCCTTTTCCACGGACTCAACTATGTGTCGAGCGAGGCTCGTACCCAGGACATCCGATCCGAAAGCGAGTGTCATACAACAAGACCACATAGTCGCACATCAGAAATTTCAGCAATCGGAGCTTTTACTGTCGATGATGATGGAATGATTGAAAACTATGACAAATTTTTAATGTGGTGGTTTTGGAAAGTCGATGTATATTTAATGCCTTTTAAAACTTGAAAGTATGTTAGTATTTTTCATGTTGACTACTTCCTCTCTGCTGGAGGTTATCCATACATCTGATGGGATCTTTTATAGTGAAAGACGAACACCCCCCCCCCCCCCAAAAAAAAAAATAAAATAAATAAATTCATCTTGAATAATAATAATAATAATAATAATAATAATAATAATAATAATAATAATAATAATAATAATAATAATAATAGTAATAATAGTAATAATAGTAATAATAATAATAATAATAAATAATAATAATAATAATAATAATAATAATAATAACAATAACAAACAACACCACCACCACCACCACCAACAACAATAATAATAATAATAATAATAATAATAATATAATAAATAATAATAATAATAATAATATATAATAATAATAATAATAATAATAATAATAATAATAATAAAATAATAATAATAATAATAATAATAATAATAATAATAACAATAGACTCTTATAGAGCGCACAGTTTCCTCAACCACGAGGCTCTTGGTGCTTTACATCAGCACAAAACAATATAGAAATTCTACATGACATTTTAAAAAAATGTTTTCAAGGATTTCTTGAACACAGACAATGATTTGGACTCGCGGATACTCTGTGAAAAATATTGCGTCAGCACCTGGGATAGATCTCGGTCCCTTTGCTTGTGAAACGAGTGCTCATGGAGCCGGAGTTTATCCCTCTTTCTATAATTGGTTGCTACCATTTGGAAAGGACGCTATCTACCAGATCTGGATTTAAAGTGACCAATATATATTAACGTTTTTACTGTTTTTGTTAATAGCCGAAGAAGGGGTTTGAACCCAAAACGTTCAGTGTTTGATATTTTGTTGTTTTTTTTTTTTAAAAAACACTGTTATATTTATTTTTATACATTACCTTTTACAGTCGACAGGTTCTTGCAGCGCAGGAATTCACTTTAAAAATACAGAAATTCTCTCCTCCTTTCTTCGGATACTTTTTTTTTAGAATTCCCTACTGTAGAATCTTACGTTCTTTACCAGTATGGGCATTCCTGATGGGTCAATTTGCCACAGAATATGCCTACTACACCATCATGACACAAGGTCCAGTATTTCTAAGAGATATCTTGAAATTATCACATTGGAAGGTCAGTCCAGGAATATTTACTTTTTATTTTTTTGTTTTGTTTTTGTTTTAATGTAATGAAGCGTTGTTAAAATTTTGTGAGTCTCCCTCTCTCTCTCTCTCTCTCTCTCTCTCTCTCTCTCTCTCTCTCTCTCTCTCTATCTATCTATCTATCTCTCTCTCTCTCTCTCTTATATGCATGCGTGTGGAAGGGTAGGCCTCGTGGCTAGGTATTTGGAAAACATTTCTCAATTAAACAAAGGGTCTAACCTATATAACTATCATCATCATCATCATCATCATCATCATCATCATCATCATCATCATCATCATCATCATCATCATTATTATTATCACGGTTATTATTATTATTATTATTATTATTATTATTATTATTATTATTATTATTATTATTATTATTATTATTATTATTATTCATTGTTATTATTATTATCATCATTATTATTATTATCATTATCATTATCATTATCATCATCATCATCATCATCATCATCATTATCGTTATAATAATAATTATTTTTATAATTATTATCGTTATAATTATTATTAGTATTAGGCAGTCATCTATTATGCTTATATTTCTGTGTTATAGACGTTGACATCGATCGAAACAAATCTTATGAGCCATCAACGATCAAAATAGGTCTGGTTATAAAGTCTGTAGTTGTCTGCAAATGAATTTGGCAAAAGGATTTTTTGATAGCGATTCCCAACGTCAAATGACCGGTCAGAATGCCCTATCGAATGTAGACATGGTTGATACGTACTATCACGAGTGACAGACGAGGACTCAGACACGCTTTTTTATAATATACTTTCACATAACATCACTTTATCTATACCTATAATTAAAAAATGTCATGTATGAAGACGATTTCAGAAAATTAAGTAATTTTAGATTTAAAGTTTAATTTTTTAGAAGTAATAATTTAAAGAATGATAATAAAATTGACAAATAAGACACATTTTGATAAAGATTGTTACATTTTAAATATATGTATAATTATTTCGTCCACTGTAATGTTGAAATATAGAACTGTAAAATTTGAAATATAGAAGAATTCGTGGGGATTTAATTCAGGTTTATAGATTGGTACATGGTATGGATAGGATAGACTTTTCTGATTTTTTTTCATATTCTAATATTACTTTTACTAGATGGGACAAGTTTAAGATTTTTGTCTCTAGATGCAAAACAAACACAAGACTGGTTCGGTATTCGTATTGTTCAGAAATGGAACAGTTTGAAATTTGAAACAAAGAATGCAAAATCTATGGATTATTTCAAGGTGTTAGTAGACAGGGAATTATATGATGGGAGATTTATATATGACGAATAATACGTGTTTGCTCTGCTGTTGACATGGCTTTCAATCTTGTATATATATTATGCATTATTATATTATTATGGTCATCTTCTATACGCGTGTATGTGTGTGTGTGTGTGTGTGTGTGTGTGTGTGTGTGCTTTGCATGTCACGGTTAAAGATATATGTTTGTACACCACATGAGTACATTTAAGTTGAAATCCTATCTTTACCACGTATATCATTATTGTAATATTTAATCAATAGATTTATGGCATTACTAATTAATATTAAGAGGACGCGAGGGAAATATAATAAAGATTGAAACATGTATAAGTGTATGTGTATGTGTTTGTGTGTGTGTGTTTGTATGTGTGAAAGAAACAAAGGGGAGACGGAGAGAGTGAGGTAGACATGAAGAAAGGGATGGAGGCGGAGCAAAGAATTGTAGGGATAATTTAAAGAAAGCATTTTGTTACAAAGTAAGTCATAGTCAATCAACTGGAAACATATTGACCAATGAGATTGCAATTAAAGAAATGGGCTGGTCAAATCAATCATTGCATTGTTTCCATGTTGAGTCAGATAACAGCTTGAGGAGGAGGGGTGGGGCTTATTGTGTAGTGACTTACATGAAAACATGGTATTGAATCTCTCAAGTTTTCCTTAGCGTTCCACCACATTGTTCATTGTCTAAAAAGAACCCCCCCCCCCCCCCCCCCCCCCCCCCCTTTCTTTCCGTAAACAAAGAAAGCACGACAAATCGAACATCTCTCTCTCTCTCTCTCTCTCTCTCTCTCTCTCTCTCTCTCCTCTCTCTCTCTCTCTTCTCTCTCTCTCTCCCTCTCTGTTTGTCTCTCCCTTGTAACTATCTATCTATCTATCCACCTATCTATCTACCCATCCATCCATCCATCCATCCATCAATCCATCTATCTATCTATCTATCTATCTATATGTCTGTCTGTCTGTCTGTCTGTCTATCTATCTATCTATCTACATATCTATTTATCCATTAATAGGTTTGTCTGTCTGTCTGTTTATCTATCCATTTCATTTTTTAGTTACAGTTCATTAATTGTTGAAGGCTCTATCTATTATTCTGCTTTTGTACTTAAAATTAAATGTTTATCCTACAACAATCTCTGTAAGTGTAAGATTAGGCAACTGTTGTCCTATTCTTCTTCTTCCAGTGTCATCTCATGGTTTGAGGTCATAGCCCTACTATAATACTCTTTTAGTACGCCATGGTTGAGGTCGACTTGAAATGACACGCCAATCTTCCCTGTTGACAGCTTGCTGACTGCATTCGGCTGCCGACAATCCTGTCCATGTCCTCACATCATCTATCCAAGTTCTTGCTGGCCTGCCTCTTCCTCTTTTCCCCTCAACTCTACCCTCAAGAATGTCCTTGTTGACAGTTTGATGGCGTCTTAGGTGTCCAAAATACTTAAGTTTTCTGGTTTTTATTACTTTCATTAGGGTCGGTCTGATATCAAGGATGTCACAGACTTCTTGATTTGTTTTCTTTTCTTTCCAACTGATTTTTCCAAGGCGACTGAAAGTCCACATTTCAACGGCCTCAATTCTTTTCTCTATTTGTTTGTTCAAGGTCCATGTTTCTGAGCCGTAGAGAAGTGTTGAGTGGACATAACATTTGAATATTTTTATTCTCGTTTTCATCTGCGTTTGTTGCGAAGTTAAAATGTTATTCAGTTGTCCTATTAAGTATTAGCATATCCTATAATTTCATGAATAATTAAAGAGGGACAAAGGAGGACCCCCACCTCAATCATTACCCAATACAGCTAGACACAGATATAAAAGCACGTGGTGTGTATCAAAATGCACAAACACACACGTATGTAACACGCGCATGCTGACGTCATGAAGCATCGCCCGAGCATTATGGCCTACAGCCACAGCGCATGTGATGAGCGTTGACCAATCAGAATCATTCATTTGTAAGGTTGTCAGGGAAAAACCTAGACTTGTTTACAGTTTTTAAAGTTCATTATTGGTTGAACCATGAAATTGTGGAAACAGTCATGCTTTCTCTGAGATAGATAAAGACACGCCCTTTGCTGTGATATCTTACATCTTATTGGTGGAGAAAAAGACTCGGTATTACTAAGCTTTGGAAAGGGTGGCTCTCTGAGAGAAAGTCAACTCTCGTTTTGAATGTGTCACTGATAGTTGCATTATTAAACTTGAAATTTATATAACTTATCGTCAATGTTTATGTTGAATTATTATGTTTTCATGTAGAAAAATTATTGTAGTTTCTGAAACAACCAAAAACTGAAATTTGATAATTTTGACCATTTCCACTTTAAAACCGGTTTTCTTCGTTTTCCAAATCCCGACTTAATACCGGTTCGAGGCGGAGGGTCACAATTGTAATTATTTCGTCCAGTAATGTTGGAGGAATAACTTGCCCACCCTCTCTCTCCATTGTTTGATAAGATTTATGTTATCGATTCATATTTTATGGGGCATATATCTATCATAGTTAAGCTTGTGTTAGTAAATTTGTGATGTGTGGTAAAATTAGTTTTAAAAAGTTGTCCTTTTCACTACTTCGTGTGGAATTCATATCTATTGGAATTAAATTGATATGAATATTGGCTCCGGTGCATCTTTGTCAGAGTTGAATAGTGATTGTCATGCGCACTCGCACTTCTCAAGTTATTCCTCCAACATTACTGGACGAAATAATTACAATTAACCGGTAGATAACCACGCCTCTCGGACAATCGTCATAATGTAAACAATGGCAGTGATTGGTAGACACAGCAAACTACACAGGTTTTATTATAGTTGGTATGTGTTAAGTAAAATACCCACTGTTTACCTCTTGATCAGTAGAATCAACACAGAAAACTATGTGTAAACTTAAACGTATAGATAGTATGCAGATGACGTCACTCAGGCCTTTGTTATTGTTTTTGCCATCCGCGTTTGTGAGTTGTTCTCACTAAACTGTATTAACCAGACTATAAAAGTTCATGGTTACACAGAGTTTGTGTGTTGGTCCGTTATACTTCCGGATGGCAATGTTGTGAACTTCTTGGCCAAGCGCATTCTATCTATATAATATGATCGAGAAAATCGTGTGATAACTAGTCACCCATTTGTCAATATAAAAACAATAACAACGATCAGATGGAGGTTGAATTAGTTCACGTTATTGTTTATAAACAACCAACTATGTTTGTCCGAGCACGTGTGAAGGTGTGTCACAAATTCCATGTTTTGATTGGTCAAAAATCTACTGGTTAATTACATTTCACCTTACAAGTAAGCCTCGTCTAATTCCATTGGTTACTGCTGACTATGCATACCTTCACCGAAGAAGACCGGTCACCCATGATTACACCCAATGATCAACAACGACTTTCAATTTCATCGGATTAATTATCCAATTTCATCGAGTTCTTCCGAACAATTTACTGGATTATATCATTATTAAATTAACTGTGACTGTGTTATTGTGGAGAATTTAGAATTATTTGTGTTGTATTGGACTACTCATCCCTCTTTACCGGTGTTTGCTTGTTTTAGCTAGACTAGGCTGAGTTCGTTATAAACAATGGCAGACGCCGTGAAATCACTCCTGTCTCTTAGTGAGAGATCGGAGAAAAATGTCGCAGAAATAAACCATGATGACTTTACAAAGAAAGGTCCTAAATCGTGTTCTAAAGGGAAAAGAAAAGTTGAGTCAAAAAATGAAGCGTTGAACACTAATAGTGTTACAACATCGCAGTCTACGGGACAATCATCGGCTATGACTTCTCTCTCACGCACTAATTGTGCTAAGATGAGTCGTAATAGTTCCCTCGCTAATCGCGAAGAGGAAAGAGAGGCGAATATGAGCCACACTAATACTCTCGCTAATCGCGAAGAGTCGAATACGAGCCACACTAATACTCTCGCTAATCGCGAAGAGTCGAAAGGGAAAAAATGCGAAAACAGTGAATTATCAATGATTAGAGAACAATTAGCGGAGTTGACTAAAATTATTCCCGTAGTTGCCGAATTGAAAACGGCGTATGATAACTATCACGAAAGTGAAACTCAACAAGATACCCCTAATGAAACCTGTGATTTTCCAGGTAACGATCATGAAATGATGACTCATGTGACTGGGACTTCCCAGGCGGATATTAATAGACATGACCAAGACGTTGCTAGTGATAACTGTAGCATCGCATACTTTAAGGACGTGCCCTGCACAGTTGTGCCATCAGGGCCCATAATCAACGACGACATTGCAGTTGGAATTTCTAATATTTTAGAGAAGGGAATAGATAATAGCACCAAAGACGGGCTATATGCTAAATATGAAGTCCCGCAGAATTGTTCTAGACTTAGAGCGGTAGAATGCAATGAAGAAATTACTAAGATGGTGTCTAATCCCACTAGAGTTCGAGACACACATTTAGTCAAAGTTCAAGAAGGAATGATGAAGGGTATCACTGCGGCTATTGGCGCTTTTGACAGTTTAAGTGCACTGGACAATTTAAACGAAGATGCCAAAAATGCGGTAACAAGACTTGCGGATTCACTGGCATTAATGGCTAACTCGTCTCATTATCTGGACATCTGTAGACGATTTTTGTTTAAAGGAGAACTTAAAGAAGAATTTTCTCAACTGTGTAGCGACTCGTATCCTGTCAAAAGTCTCCTATTTGGAGAACAATTACCTGATAAAATCAAGGATGTGTGTGAAACTCAAAAAATTACACAACGACTCACAAAACAACGTATGGAACCATACAATACCAACCGCGCTGGGAAAAAGTTTCCTTTTTTAGGTCAAAGAACCCCGTTCTGGAAGAAAGGATGGGGAGGGGGGCAAAAAGGTCGTCAGACCCAGACACGAAGGCAGAACAACTACCAAAACTATAACCAGGGTTGCCAGTTTGGCATTTTAAATGCCAGATTCCAAAAATCTGGCATTTTTGAAAACCGTTTGGCATTAGAAAAATCATTTGGCATTTGGCATTTTCATTTGGCATTTTCTTTTCTTGTATATTATACTTCAAATGACACCTTTCTAAACGCGTAAAAACAAATCTCTTCACATCGGAAAACTTTGCTATTAAAACTCACACCCTGAACTAGCCCTGCCTCCCTCAGATATTCACTCAAATTCAGCCCTCGACAAGTATCCTCGTAAGTTTTCTGGGAATCTCCTGCAAAACTCGTGTATATTTGCGTCATGGTCGCCTGTTAACTTTTAACTCTGTTCGTTAGGGTGGTCTGATTTTACAGCATCCAATGATTTCACTCCTTTACGTATTTACCTTTCATGTTAATGTATTTCTTTTCATTCTTAAAATCCAACCGTGGTGTAGTGGTTTAGCACTCCACTTAGTAGTCAGTAAGTAAAAAATTACCCCAACAGGAAATTTAGTATAATTCAAAAAAAAAAAAAAAAGAAAAAAAAGAAGATAAAACACGCAAGCCACCAGGATATGATAGTAAATTGTCTATCAAAAGTGAGTAGTTTTCTTAGTGGGGGGTGGGAGTCAACAGACTTTGGCATTTTTTTGAATGTTTTGGCATTTTTTGAGTCTTCCCCTGGCATTTTGTTGAAAAATAATCTGGCAACCCTGACTATAACCACCAAACTCACAACAGGCAGCCGTACATGAAAAGGGGCTCAGGAAACAGGAAGTAAAAAGAGTAAGTTTTGAGTTTGAGAATTTAGACCATCCGTTAGGAGGGCGCACTCGACATTATTTACATATATGGAAGAAATTTACTAATGACCCTTTTGTTTTATTATGTGTTAAAGGTTGTGAAATTCAATTCAATAGTAAACCCTACCAAACAAGATTGCCCCCTGAACTGAGGTTTAATATGGAAGAATCAGACGCCCCAGACATAATGATAAAAGAAATGGAGGATCAATTAATTATCGAAAAATGTAAATTTGATAGTGGAGATTTTATGAATAATGTATTTCTTAGAGCTAAAAAGAGTTGCGAATCAGGTGTCAAAAAATTTCGAATGATATTGAATCTCAAATGGCTTAATGAACATGTATGCTATCAACATTTCAAAATGGAGAGTCTGGATTCATGTTTACATCTAATGGAACCAGGATGCTATATGGCGAGTCTCGATATTGTTAGTGCTTTTCACACCGTGCCTATTGACAACCGATTTACTCGGTACCTAAAATTTCGTCATAAGGTACAAGTGTATAAATATCTAGTATTGCCTCAAGGGTTTATAGACAGTCCTAGGATTTTTACAAATATTTTACGCCCTATTTTAGCCCACCTTAGAAGAAAGAACTATTTGTCAAGCATGTATATTGACGATTGTACTTACAAGGTGGCTCCTACCAAGAGACTATGGATAATATCACATATAGTATGATGACACTTAAATCATTAGGGTTTGACATATCCCCCTAATCTACGATAGTGCCTACTCAACGACTACACCATTTGGGCTTCATACTCGACTCGTTAGATATGAGGGTTTCTTTAAGTGAAGAGGAAAGGGAAACAATCATTCTAAAAGCTTCCTACCTTAAAATTTCAGCTAATCATGTATCCATTAGGAAAGTAGCTCAACTCATTGAATTGGCACGTTTGTAGCATGCTTCCCCGCTGTAGAATATGGTCCTTTATTCTATAGGGAATTAGAGATGACAAAAATTAAAGCATTAGCTGTTTCTTATGATTATGATAAATGTATAACATTGACAGAAGAATGTATCAATGAAATTGAATGGTGGATAAATGAAGGGGTTTACAGTGGAAAAGCTCTGTATCAAAATCACCCAGATTATATAATTAGAACTGATGCTTCCAAATTAGGCTGGGGTGCAGTTAAGGGGGAGAAAGTGACACAAGGTATGTGGACCTATGAGGAATCACAACAACATATTAATGTGTTGGAAATAAGAGCAGCTTTACTGGGCACTATGGCACTTTGTGCCAATTTACATAATTGTCACATTCAAATACAGATTGACAATACTACTGCAGTGGCTTATAGAACAGTAAAGGAAGGTGCCCCAAACGTAAACAAGGTCTAGAAGCACGTGGCAGACCACATGTTCCTGTCTTGACAGCTCACGTTCCAATGTAAATTATAGAAAAAAATAACCTTTAAAATTTGGCTGTTATGTGGCAAAAGAAACACATATTCATAAATACTCGATCACGCGTCAAATAATATCTAAATATTGATTTTTTATTAAACAAATCGTAAAATTTATCAAAAATTACTGTCGGTCTATTTTTAGACCACGGTCAATCTCATTCTCCAAAATCAATGCGCTTGTGTGAACAAAACAAGAACTATTTGAAATCTGGTTTTCGGAATAATTTAGCCATATACAAAGAATTTAAATAAATAACTATTTTATTTGTACGTATTTGTTTTTAACTGACTGAGTATTATCTACAATTTGAACGACAAAAACGGGAGACCTGTTTTGTGCGCAACGTTGTCCGGCTGCTAAAGTTCCTAATCACCAGAAAAGAATGGCAGTCCAACTCATGCAAAGGTAAGATGCCAATTTCAGTGTTTGAGTTTGTAATTTGTATCGATTGGTTTTGAGAGAAGGAAACGATTTAGTTCAATGTTAATCCATAATAGCGTTCGGGTATTTAACTTTGGATGTCTCACCGGCATAATTTTAGAATGCTTTGTTTATTTGTTTTCATTTCACTTCGCAATTTGACTGCTGTCAGTCATTACAAATTACAGTTACAGTTACAGTACAGCTTCACTCGCCGATTCTCACTTACAGAGTTTACGTTTCCTTCACTCATGTCTGCTTCATGCTCATTCAGTGAGTGATTCGAATACTACTCTGTGAGAGAACACACTTTTCGTAATTTATGACATTTTATGGGTAACGTTTACAGTCTAGAACGTGTGTCAGTGTCAGCGTCAGTCATAACTTGACCGAAAAACAAAACAGAAAGGAACAAAAAAAAAGAGCAGACACTCCCCTCCTCAGTAGTTGAAATCTCAACAAAAGTTGTTTTTTTAAATCCTCATCTTTCGTGGCGCGTAGCTTTCACCGCTTGTCATATTTTATTGACTCTCGCTCTTTCCTGACCTGATAATAATAATAGATTTCGAAACAGTCTTCATTCTCTCATTATCTATTCATGACTGGAACTGGAAAAGGAACAAGACAAAGGGTCTCTGCCACCGATTTTCAATATCTTGTGTTGTTTGAGGGATTTAAGTTGGTAGCCGTTTTTGCCACATAAGACTTGTTGTTATTGTTTTTGCTGAGAGTCGATGGGATAAGGAATGGCAGAGAGGGAGGAATGGGTGAAAAAATGAGAATGTCTGGGAAAAGAAAATGTCCCACTCAACCCCTTCTCGCATCTTTGATATTTGGCAGGTGTCAAACTACATGTATGACGTTTTGGATCTTCCAAGCCGTTTCGCCTTATTTGGTCGGTAGCTCTGTGAAAGAAAACATACAATTGTAAAATGCAGGGAGTGCGGTCTGATATTTTCGTCGTCGCTATGATTATTCCCAGACAGGGTCTGCCAATAACGAAAATTGGTTATTCCCAGACCGATAGAGGAAAAAAAAAAACAATATTTTTTTATTTAAAAAAAAAAATAAAAACAATTTTAAGAAATTCATGCTCAGAAACGGAACAAGGCCAAACAAAAAAGGATAAAAGAATAGACTCGCTCCAAAAAAAAAAAAAAGATTTTAAAAAAAAAAGGGGGGGGGGGGGGGGGGGGGGGGGGGGAGACGATTGAATGAATCTGTGCAGCTAAAATGAGCAACGAGTTTCCCTTGGCTCAAGAGGAATGAAAATGAAAAAAACTGTGTTTAAGTTTTTGTATGAGTGTTGTGGGGGGTCGTGGGGTTTTGTTACAGTTTTATACTTATAGATAGAATGCGGTTGGCCAAGGAGTTCACAACATTGCCATCCGGAAGTATAACGGACCAACACACAAACTCTGTGTAACCATGAACTTTTATAGTCTGGTTAATACAGTTTAGTGAGAACAACTCACAAACGCGGATGGCAAAAACAATAACAAAGGCCTGAGTGACGTCATCTGCATACTATCTATACACATCCCTGTTAGTTCAATCTATTTTGGGGGTAATGATCAAGTGGGGCCTGGTCCCACAACTCTTTACGGATTTACCTTGGATTGAAATGAAAACTAAACCTCTCTGATTACTTTAGATTACCTAATTTTATTTCATACGTTTTTTTATGAAGAAGAAGCTTTTTAGGATTTTGTAATTCATAGGAAACACCATGATATGTGACATGATGTCTTATCTAAATTTTGCCTGAGGAATGATAAGCCAACAATTTTGAAAAGCTCTCTCTATTGATCGAATTATCAAAAATTTTATTTGTGATCAGATATTTTATTTGACTTTAAAGTGAAATCTAGAGGCATTAAAAAATATTCAATGTTTATTAGACTTTTCTTATGTGATCAAAAAGTTAAATACAGGAAATACTGATCAAATGAGTTCACCAGAAGGTAAATAAAAGCCCATTTTTTAAAAGCTAATCGACATTGGTTATGTAATCTTGCCTTCATGATCATAAATCTCTGATAAAATTAGACCTGACACAACGGTTTTAGTTTTAACAACCTAGTGGTATCTGAGTTCCAGGTCCATTATGTTTTCTAATGTTTTTATTGAATATAAGCAAACCATTAAGAAATAGGTCATGTCTATATATTCAACATTGAATGGTATTTCTTCTTACATTGAAATAAGTGGTTCTTTAGAGTAATAAGGCTCATGGAACTGGAGTTATTCCTGTTTCTGTAACATGAAGCAACAGACCTTAAATAGTGCTTGATAACTTTCTTTAAACAATAAATGGTATTTCATCTTACTTTGAAATAATTGGTCCTTTAGAGTCATAAGGCTCATGGAACTGGAGTTTTTCCTGTAACATGAAGCAACAGACTGTAACAAGTGCTTGATGAACTCTGAATAAGTTGCACATTTACATTTTACTTGTAGAGTTAGATCCAGTTATTCATTCAAACATTGCTATCTTAATTTCAAATTGGCATTTAATTAATAATAATAAATATAAAGTTAAATAAATCCAATGATAATAATTGATAAAATAAGATAATTATAACTTTTATTCATTGGTTGGTCCATATGAATTTTACTTTATGATTTTGTGTGAGATGATATTGCTTTTTATGGGACCATGGGAAAATGGTTTAGGATGCCATGCTTATCTTTTTTTTTCAGATCTAAATAACATTACAACAAGAATGAGTCTCTGCATTCCTTTAATTGTTCTGGAAGCATTGGCCTGCCTATACCATGGGAATTAAACAATTTATATTCAGGAAGAAGTATCATTATTATTATTATTATCATCATCATCATCATTGAGTCATATCCTTCAAGATTATCAAAATGGCTTTCATTTGTTACTGTATCTTATAGAGTTCCTCATATATCATTATGGACCCTTCTATGTTTTTTTAATGGAATTAATGTTTTTATTCTATATTCTTCATAAAACCTCTCAGCTTTATTGACCTACCAAGTATAATCTAGAGACTAGAGAGCGGTGATTGAGAGAACAGGACCATATTTTGCTTTCGAGCGTTTCTTAATTTTAAAAGCAGCTTACTGTAGTTTGTAAAGATTTTAAAAAACTTTTTTCTAATGACAGCGTCTAATACACGTTAAAACCAATGCATTTCTATCCGTTGTAATTTTTGGCAGTGGTATCTCCATTTTAATGGTATTGGCTCCTGTTTCTTTATACAAATGCCCTGTGAGCTTGTTATACACTCGAAAGAAACATTTACATAGGGAAGTCAAGAAGAATATAGCAAAAGAAACCTGCTTCCTTGGTTATGAATAAGAAATTTAAAAAGAAATAGGCAAATATCTCTTTATCTTGTCTACCATTTAACTTTCTAATTATTTTTAAAAGTTTATTATATCCTTTTCTATATTTATAATTTAATTTATCAACAAGATAAGAGTACTGATGAATCTATTTATGTAGCTGATTTGTAATGGTAGTAGAATTTGATAGATGGGACCATGTGATGTTGCATATCAGAACCTTTCTTAATCAAAGCTTTTGCTAAGGCTCTTAAATCACAGATTTAAAAAAATGGAACTACACAGTTTCAGTAATAATTATCAATTTTCTTTATTTTTTTTCTTTCTCTTTCACAGGATGAGAATACAAGCATACCTTTATAATGGAGAAACATCTTATCTATATTTTTAAAAATGATTTTCAGTTTGAATAACATGAATATGAATGAAATGACAATAAAAGTGATATAAATTTATAATCTGCTTTTAATTTATTTCGATTTCACAAGTTGTGTTATGGCCCTCAGATACGGCAGGACGGGTGAGACTGAGAACCAGTCCTCACAATAGCACTAGAGGTCTTGTATGCAAGATGTGATTTCCATTGATGCAGTTTAAAGACTGTCCTGTTTTATTCATTCTGGTGCACGCTGTAGGTTTTTTGGGGTTTTTTTTTTTGTTTCTTGTTTTAAAGAAAGATTCTTTGGGCTTTTTTCTTCAATCTAAGACTTGATTGAATTCTGACTCAATGCAAATCAACTTTGTTCCAACTCCAACTCCTCAATTTCAAATTACAATGAACTTGTGCGCCCTTCCTTCTCTGTTAACCTACAGGTTATTGGATATGTAAGTTTAATACATTTACGTCTACCACAATGATAGACTAGCAATTTATCTAAATATCTTGCATTCGTCTTTTGTAATAACTTTTCATTCTGGGTTACACATGAAAGTTAGCAATGCCGGGTTACAAAAGTATTTTGATATTAAAAAGATCATCATCCTAACATTCTAATCTTAATCTTTGTCATCTTACTTTTTTTTTTATATGTTGCCAGGTGTAAGACTTATTAATTTTGCAAGTCATCATCATCATAGCTTGTCGCACCAACACCAAACTCACTCCACAGCATTGGGGAGCAGACTCTTAGGTCATGGTCAGTGCAGCTGAGCCCATCCTGGCATTCTCTAAGGATGTCTGCTCTGGGCATTCACATGTACACAAGCTAGTCTCAGCCAGCCCCCACTTTTTCATGCCACCAGTTGTTCTCACAAGTTTTGCCCGTGCTGTGTTCAGTGTTACCAATTCATTCCTGGGGAGCTCGGTTCCGTAGGACAGTTCTTCTCTCGGATCTCCAACAGCTTCATTTGCATGATTGTCCCACTCTGTGTGGAAATCCTGTATACAGCTGCATGGTCAGGGTTGATGCTTTCTTCCGTCATGAAGCTCTTTCTCGACTTCAGTCTACTTTTTATTGGGCTGTGGTCATGTTGGGGGTGCCTTGGGTCCATTTTCTGTTTATATTTCTGGGCTTTGGAAGCAGTGGCTCTTCGAATGTGGGGAGGTGCAATGCCAGCCAGCCGATGGAGGACTGGAACTGCAGTCGGTTTCAAGTTACTCTAATGATCCGGCAGGTGTTATTTTGACATGGCAGGATCTTACTCAGACTGGTGAGACCTTTTCGGCTGTTGAATAGCAGAGGGCTAGTATGGTTGTCCTGACTGTTTTCTGATCTGCTCCCCGTGTAAGTTTTTCTTCTCTTTTCTTAGGAAGTTGTTTCTTTTGGCCACCTTTGCTTTTGTTTTCTTTGCGTTCTGAGAAAAGGACATTGTGCGGTTTACGGTAACACCGAGGTACACGGGGAATGTGTTGTTCTCCAATATGTCCCCATTCCAGGAGATGTTCAGTTTCCTGTTTTCTTTAGACTTGGCGGCTCTTTATATGGAAAGCACACTCTTGAGTTTTTCCTGGGTTAGCATTTTGTGAGTTCTTTAAATGTGGGCTCAGAGAGTGGCTCCAGGACATCCGTTAGTCTCTCCTCAATGGTCTTGAAATCAGAGGCCTGGGACGCGAGACACAGATCATCAGCATATAGAAACCCTGGATGTTCTCGAACTGAGGTTGGTCATTGGTATAAACGTTGAAAAGGATAGGTGCAATTACGATCCTTGAGGGAGTCCGTTCTTTTGTGATCTGCTTTTCTTCCCATCCATTTCCACAAAAAAGTGATGGTTTGACATAAGGGATTTTATTATTGCAACTATTTTTGTGTTACGAGTTACCCTTGCAACCTTTAGGAGCAGTTTCCTGTGATTTACTGTGTCATAGGCAGCTGCCAGGTCCACGAACA
This sequence comes from Berghia stephanieae, assembly GCF_034508935.2. NCBI lineage: Eukaryota > Metazoa > Mollusca > Gastropoda > Nudibranchia > Aeolidiidae > Berghia > Berghia stephanieae. The sequence goes on from NC_088362.1 coordinate 50,960,652, forward strand.
CAGTTCATGTAATTTGTTTGTTCTCGTAGAGATGACTGATCCTACCTCAATGGCGATTGGTCCGGATTGTGATTTTGGTATGGGGTTGCCGACAGTTTTTGACATGGCTGGAAGACACAAATGCAGGGTCTGGGTTGTAACCTGTTCTCCAGCGAGCGCTTGAAAAGGATGATTCATGCGTCATAGAAGAGTGTCAGATTATATTGGTCAGCCCATTCCTCAACAGTATCTACATCTTCGTTGTTCTCATTGTATCCCCATTTGGTGCTGTGGCTGTTAAAGTCACCTATCACAATCATTGGTTTCTCACTAGTGGTGGATGTAACTGGCCACTTGAATGGCGTTGGTGGAGGTTTGTTGACAGATATCACATTGAAGTGTCTGCCTTCAATTCTGAGAATTTCCACCTCACTTACTGTCATGTCCTGGTTGTATGTCACTATTGATTTGTCTTTGACTTTGATGTAGTTAACGCTACCGTGAATGTTGCTTTCATGTTGTATGACTAAATGCATGCCAGGGATGTTTAGTGCCACGGTCTTGTGCGTCTCTTGTAGACAGAGTTGCGTCGCTGGAGGCCGATTGCTACAACACACACAACACCAACATTTTGCAAGTATCTTTAACACTTTTACCATTAAACGATGATATTGACAACAACAATAATAATAACTATTATTATTATTATTATTATTATTATTATATTATTATTATTATTATTATTATTATTATTATTATTATTATTATTGTTATTAATAATGATATTAGTAGTAGAGGTCTAGTAGTAGAAATAGTAACAGTTGGACCAAGTACATAAATATGAATATTTATACAGCGCATTTCAACAGATTCAGATAGCCGTGAGCAATGCGCTTCACAATGTTTCATATTTATCCCCCCCCCCCCCCCCCCCCCTTCAACAAGCCGTATGGAACCATATTTCTTTGTCATACAGCCTGTTAAGCGACCCTTGTGTACTAAACCTGTCACTACCCGTCATTTCTGTAGCCAGATACTCATTCAATCGAGTGGGGTAAGCGGTAAAGTGCCTTAGCCAGGGAAACAACGCGGGGACCACAATTTTTCACGATTAGTCATCCATCCTATTACTGATCACACTTAGCATTGGCATTGCTCGACTTTTGTGACAAGACGAAAACCGTACCGCTGAGCCATACGGTCCGTTAGTTCAGTCTAGTTTTGTGGTATCAGTGGTTATAATACAGTAGTGGTAGTGCAGTTATAGTAGAAGTACGTAGTAGTAGTCTTCTGTTCAAAATGGTCATCTGAGCGAAGAGATAGGAGATAGATTCGAATTTACTCTCTTCATTGCATTGACCGTATGCTTTGACTTTGATCATTTGATACGCTGTAAAAAAAAAAAAAAAAGTACGGTCCACCTTGACCAAAAACAAGCAACAATCTTAGTTTCCCTGAACATAGATATGGTTTTGTTTACGGGAAGAGGGGGAACCATGATTATGGTTTTCCTACAAAATAAAAGGAGCATTTGGGCTATAAATAATATGATCGTGGCCTCCCTAGCTATCTCAGGCTCGGAGTAAACAGCTGGAATTTATTCACGACCAGCTTCAGTTTGCTGCCTTAGCAACATGTAAACAAAAAGTTGGTTGGATGCGCATGACATTACTAAAGGTCAACTGCAGCATAGTTCGGGTCATTTATAAAAAAAATCTGGGTCACGTTTGACGTCAAATGTTATTGTTTACATATGGGGCACCTTCCTTTACTCTTCTATATTAATCATATGGGCGGTACACATTCTTCGTTGTGCAATAATTATACCAAAGAACTACTGCTGTGGGGCAAAGAGAAGAATATATGGTTAACTTCATGTCATATCGCAGGAGTTGATAATACAGAAGCAGACTTTTATAGCCGTTATCTCGATACCCATACTGAGTGGATGCTGAATATAACTGTATTTGAGCAGTTATGCCACACTTTTGGAACGCCAGAAGTTGACCTTTTTGCGTCTCGCATTAATCATCAAATTGAGAAATATATGTCTTATCACCCAGATGCACAAGCACTGGCTGTTGACGCTTTAGCTCATAAATGGGATAAATATGTTTACATTTTTTGTCCATTCAATCTCATCTCCAGAGTATTAAGGAAAATTATTCGAGACAGAACACCAAAGGCGTTAATGATATTACCGAAATGGGAGTCACAGATATGGTGGCCAAAAATGATGCGTTTGTGTCAGAACTCCCCTCAATTACTGACAGGACAGAGATCCTTACTTCAACTTCCTCAGGATCCTGCAGCAGTGCACCCGCTGTATCCAAAATTAAATATGGTAGCCTGGGCGGGGATTCTGACCTCCCATAGTGGGCAGGGAGGTACATACTGCGTCTTCTATCCCCTTATATCTGTTTTCCAACATGCTTTCCGTCTTTGTCTTGGAATGAGATTACTTGGTTTTGTCTTGGCCCTGGCCGGAGTCCTAGCTGGGAGGGAAACAGTCAAATGCATAGATATTTTTTTGGGAGATGATATTTTTTTCCTTGTAAATCATCTCTTTGTCATGTATTATCTTATTTATTTTTAATGTATAATGTAAGCATTTGAGTGTATTCCTCCTTGTTGGACTTTGTGCTTGTGTCCTGATGAGACTTATAGGTGATCTCAAACTAAGTACATTGAAGGTATGCTCTTGGAATCTACATCTGATCCCTATTTGTTCCTAGTTCCCCCTTTGTCTTACTTTCTCTTGGTTTCTTTAATTGTAATTCTAGAACTTTTTACTATCCCATTTTCTTCCTTTTTACTGGCGCTGATATGACCTTAATGTGTTGCAAGCGCCGTAAAACCCTTAAAAACAAAAACAAACAACAAACATGGTAGCATGCATTGTGTCAGGTAATCAAAATGCTTATGAAGGGATGGAGGAAAAGCACAAGACTGCAATATGCTGTAATAAATGGCTGGAATTTTGCGAGGATAAAGGATGGGATCCTCTGCTGGAAAATGTCTCGAATTGTCTGGAATTTTTGTTGCACTTGTTTAAACTGAAATACAGCTATAGTGCTATAAATACGGCACGTTCTATGTTATCTACCATTTTCAATAACCCACCTATTGGCGAACATATGCTTATTACTAGATTTATGAGGGGTGTATTTAATTCACGTCCCAGTAATCCCAGATACTGTACCACATGGGATGTGTCTATAGTTCTTAAATTCTTGGAAAAACTTTCTCCGGGTCGAGAATTGTGTCTTCGACTATTAACGCTAAAACTAGTTACACTATGTGCATTAGTCACTGGCCAAAGATGCCAGACTATCCATGCTTTGGATCTCGATGACTGTATTATACAACGAACAAAGCAATTTTTTCCATTAAAAAAGTGTTGAAACACTCCAATCCGCGGGCGTGTCACACTACCATCATACTACCCGCATTTATAGAGGACAAGAGATTGTGTGTAGTTACTTACTTGAATGAATATATTAAGCGTACAAAACCGTTTCGCTCATCTTCAAAATTATTTCTGAGCTTTATGAGCCCTCATGCGGCGGTTTCCAAAGACACAATTAGTCGATGGATTAAACCGATGTTAACGAAAGCTGGGATTGATACAAAGATATTTAAATCTCATAGCACGAGAGCAGCCTCCACTTCATCAGTTGTTAGAAATATTGACATATCACTTATACTCAAATCAGCGGGGTGGGCTAGGGCATCTACCTTTGGTAAGTTCTATAATAAACCGATCGTAAGAGATAAGGATACAGCCTTTGGATTGGCAGTACTTAATAATCGATAGTCCTTTGCTCATTGGCGGTTATGGCTTTAAAATCTTCGGTGAAGGTATGCATAGTCAGCAGTAACCAATGGAATTTAAAAATTAAATGAGGCTTACCTTAAGGTGAAATTTGATGATAATTCCATTGTTACTGCATGACATGCATATTCCTTCACCGCCCGCCCTCTGCCACCCTATACATATCAATTTTTGTGAGAAATTCATGTGGGAAGGAAATAGTATGTGTGATTCTGAAAAGGATTATATAGATCAGACAACTGCATCGTACTCTACATAACCGCCAACTCGCCTTTGAATAGTGAGGAATCATAGGTGACCGGTCTTCTTCGGTGAAGGAATATGCATGTCATGCAGTAACAATGGAATTATCATCAAATTTCACCTTAAGGTAAGCCTCATTTAATTTTTAAATTATACAATTTTCAATGTTAAATCACCGCACGTTTTATAGTTCAAGGGTTAGAATTTTAAAAAAAAGAAAAGATGAGAGGTAACTCTTTATGTGATAGTGACATCAGTAGCAGGTTTATATTGATTAAAACAAAAATCGCAGTATTTTCGGAGAAGTAAAGACTATTTCGAACAAGCACTTCTCTATTTTAATTATCATATTACTGTATTGTGAAAATTAACAGAGATCGTGACGAGTGTTTTTAGCCATCACCGTTGATCGGCCTGGTAAGGCGTCCAAATTATGGCAGCAGCCTCTTATGGTTGTCACACTACTATGTTATGACGATCGACGACAATCAGCAAAGTCCGGTCAGCATTCGTGCACCGTCGCGAACCCGCCTGGTAGCATCGTCACAACACACCGTTCGACTAGATGCTCTGCCGTTTCGGGTTCTTGCCCACATCGGTTACATGTTGGACAAGTGGAAAGTCCCCACTGATGAAGCGCACTTGCTGTTAGGCAGCTCCTCGACCGAAGCCGATTCGCAGCCACCCAGCGTCTCCTCTTACTGGTATCAAAGCCTGGCAACTTCTCAACAAGCTTAGAGGAGTGTACGTCCCCGCCCCCACGAGGGATTGAATTCGTCCAAACCGACTTCCATCTCGTATGTGCAGCTCTGTACGTAGTCAGGGAATCTGCTTACAAGGGTTTGCCGGGACTTATTTCCGCTCGAAACGGGGGCACCGTCCATTATGCGCTTCAGAGGGGTATCCCCATTCCCTCTCTCTTTGATCTTACTCAGCCAGTTTGCCAAATTATGGCGATTCCCATGGCCAAATGTCAAATAAAGGACCGAGCATTACGCTCTAGGAGATTTTCTTAAATGTTCGTTAGAGTCAACGGCTGATAAAATCACCCTTAATTTAAGAGAGGTTTGCTACTCGTATCTCAATCTGTTTAAAAAACCCCAAATGTTTTATAATTTATTGATTTGCTAGTTAGTTATTCTGTACTCGATGATAAAAAATGTAACATTGACTGCACGGAATACTCTTGACCCCCTATTTAAAAAAAAAAGAATAGATTATTGTTATTTTGAATACAATGTCCACAGATCAACACGGTCTCCTCTGTCCCTTTTTTGATTGCAACACCGACTGCCTTCATCGTGGGATATGTGTCAGACAGACTTGTAGCAAAACGATGGATATCCACAACATGCATGAGGAAATCTAACGAGGCCATTTGTAAGTTTGTTGATTTTTTAAATATCTCATTTCCCATGCCATCTCTTGATTCTCGAACGGGGGACAGCGTAGCTCAGCATGACGGTCTTTGCTTCGTATCCGAAACGTACGTAGTTGGAATACCCTCTGCATTGTGTGGCCTTGAACAAGTCACCTCACCCTTGCTCAGTTTTCGGCGCTGTAATGCGACTGACGCCTGAGTTATTCCAGTCAGCCCTTGGAATATGGCCTAAAGAAAAATGTCTCCTGAGTGAAGGGAATATTATTTATTTATTTATTTATTTATTTATTTATTTATTTATTTATTTATTTATTTATCCACCACAAACAAAAACCATGAAATAATAGTGCTCAACTTTTTGATAAAAGGAGCTATTTATAAAACATTTCAAGTATAATTATGATTATTTAACTTTTACAACATTGTCTCAAGTGCTTCCTGTTGAGAGCTAACACTTGAAACAATGTTGTAGAAGTTAATCATAATTATACTTGAAATGTTATATATATATTATATATATATATATATTATATATATATATATATATTATATTATATATATATTATATATTAATATATATTTATATATATATATTCTTTAACAGCAAAAATACTGGTAGCAGTGAGCCTCGGAATACTGGCCGTCCTGCCTGTGGGCGAATTTGTGAGTGCGTTTTGCATCTACCTTGCTGGTGGTATTGGGATACAGTTTTGCTACATCGGCTTCATGGCGAACCCAGGGGATTTAAGTCCCGCTCACGCAGGATTTTTAGCTGGACTTGGTCAGGCATTGACCACATGGGTATCATTTGTCATCCCTGTTATTACTGGAAATCTAACGTCTGAGTCTGAGGTGAGCAAATTCCTACCATATCACTGTTGCATTATTTTAAACCTGATAAATGAATCGTCCTAAAAATTGTTGCACCAAGAGGACAAAATCGTAGTCCTTCATTAACCATAATATAGTCTATGAAACCCGAATTATTCCAGTTTTTCTGTTGCGTTAAATTGACAGTAAAAATTGCATACTATCCAATGTGTACATATTTTGAGGTCTGATAACCAAACGCAATTATAGGGGCATGATTTAATATTGTTGTATTGGACACTATTTTGCGTTGGTTTGATAGTATTTCCATTACAACAATGAGTCCATAACAATTTGGCTTATCAGACCTGCGAATAAGTACACGTCGATACTACCCTTAAGATTGAACGTTGATGCATAGCAAATTACTTTCCATCATATAAACACTCTTCTGACTTGCCTGAACGGTCAGAAAGAAGAAGAAGAAGAAGAAGAAGAAGAAGAAGAAGAAGAAGAAGAAGAAGAAGGAGGAGGAGGAGGAGGAGGAGGAGGAGGAAGAGCAGCAGCAGCAGCAGCAGGAGGAGGAGAAGAGGAGAAGAAGAAAAAGAAGGGCTGATGGAGAGAATAGGTGAGACCTGGTCGTTGCTGTCTGCTAAAACGTGGCAACTCATTGCTTGTATTAAAAAGTGTCTGGTATCTATTTCATCCAATCATCATTTATTAATTTACAATTGCTTACTGAAACAAAATATCCTTATTTTACTCTCAACAGAAAACAAGAGGAGGCTGGTTTGTCATGTTCTTCGTCGCGGTTGGACTGCAAGTCTTTTGTCTTCTCTTTTTCTTACTCTTCGGCTCAGGCAATCTTCAGCCATGGGCGAAAGGGGAAGTAAATGAAAATTACCCCATGATTGATAAAAACAAAAACAGTGAAAAAACTGGTAAAAGTTCTTTCCGATATCGGACATTAAGTGAGTGAGAAAAACAGGAAGGGAAAAATCGATGTATGCTGAAGGAATATAAATTATGCAATATTACTCAACTAGGATCTTTGGATATATATATATATATAAAACATAAAACAATAAATTTATACTTTTCCATTACCTTTGGTATGTAATTAACATGGATTTTAAAACAAAAACAAACATTATTATTCATAAAAAGTAATGAACAAAAACGATGAAAATAGCAGCTTTGAAAGAGAACAAAATAACAGACACGAGACATTCTGGGGACAAAACCATTTTTCTGCCAATGTATTTCCGTAGTGTTTGGTATTTATTAAAGCGTTATATTCATTCTTGTTATTCTTTTCTTTATTTATATATATATATATATATATATATATATATATATATATATATATATATATATATATATATATATATATATATATATATAAATAAAGAAAAGAATAACAAGAATGAATATAACGCTTTAATAAATACCAAACACTACGGAAATACATTGGCAGAAAAATATGGTTTTGTCCCCAGAATGTCTCGTGTCTGTTATTTTGTTCTCTTTCAAAGCTGCTATTTTCATCGTTTTTGTTCATTACTTTTTATGAATAATAATGTTTGTTTTTGTTTTAAAATCCATGTTAATTACATACCAAAGATAATGGAAAAGTATAAATTTATTGTTTTATGTTTTTGTTACTCGCTAATAAGTAAATAAATATAAAATATGAATATATAAATATAATGAGAGTATCCTACATTCATTGTGACGGGGAAATTTGTCTTTTTCAAGGGGATATTGAAGTAACTGTGACTGAGTGGGGTCTTTCGATGTTCCATGTGGACAAGAGGTCATTTTCTGTGTTTTCTATACTACTATATCTGGGTTTTTTTTCTTTTGTCTTGGAATGGGATTCTTTGGATTGTCCTGACCATTGTCGGAGGCCTTATCTGAGAGGAAAACAGTCATAGGTAGGTGGGGAGGGTAAGGAAGAATATTAATGGGTTCTTTTGTGTAAGAAGTAATTTTGAACAGGAATTATTTTTCCAAGATCTGAATTAGTTTTGCTTCTGTCTTGTTTCACTAAGTAACCAGTAGTACTTTTTGTCTTGGCTTTACAAATAACCATGTAAAATGCTTTAGGTTTAGATTTAGAGTTTTTAATGATAATTTCTTCAAGCCATGTATGCACGATGCATGTATCCGTATCTGGAAACGTTCTCTCCGATATTTCTCAAACTTGTGCAAAACTTTGTTGGGGAAGTAACTGTCCTCCATTGTGATCCCTGCATTTTCAATATGTAAACAATTGAGTGTATTCCTCTTAGTGGGGACCTGTGCTTGTATCTGGATGAGACTTTTAGGTGATCTCAAACTATGTACTTTGATATTGTGCTCTTGGAATCTACATCTGTTTCCTATTTTAACCATTTCCCCTTTGTCTTACTTTTTCTTGGGTGCTTTAATTGTAACTCTAGAACTTATTACTATCCCATTTTCTTCCTTTTTATTGGCGCTGATATGACCTTAATGTATCGCAAGCTGGGTGGGGATCCTGACCTCCCATAGTAGGCAGGGAGGTACATACTGTGTCTTCTATCCCCCTATGTCTGTTTTCCAACATGCTTTCTGTCTTTGTCTTGGAATGAGATTACTTGGTTTTGTTCTGGTACTGGCCGGATGCCCTGGCTGACAGGAAAACAGTCAAATGTATAGTTAGTTTTGGGAGATGATATTTTTTCCTTGTAAATCATCTCTCTGTTATGCACTGTATTATGTTTTCTTTACGTTCTATATGATTTGTAAACCATTTGAGTGTGTTCCTCTTAGTGGGGACCCGTGCTTGTGTCTGGATCAGACTTTTAGATGATCTCAAACTAAGTACATTGATAATGTGCTGTTGGAATCTACATCTCTTCCCTATTTGAACCAATTCCCCTTTGTCTTACCTTTTCTTGGATGCTTTAATTGTAATTCTAGAACTTTTTACTATCCCATTTTCTTCCTTTTTACTTGCGCTGATATGACCTAACTGTGTTTCAAGCGCATTAAAACCCTTAAAAACAAAAAAACAAACAAACAAACAATGTATCGCAAGCGCAGTAAAACCCCTAAAAACAAACAAACAACTTTTTTTGTCACTGTCGTGGAATGAGATTACTTGGTTCTGTCCTTTCCCGTGAGAGGGAAACAGTCAAATGTTTAATTTATGGGAGATATTTATTTTATTGTAAATCAACTCTCTGTTCTGTATTGTTTTATTTGTTGTTTTGAATGAAAAATGTAAGAATGTGACTGTGTTTCTCCTATTGTGTTCCTTGCTTATGCTTACTCAGTTAATAGTGTGTTCTTGGAATCAACACGACCTGTTCCCCATTTGAACCATTTCCCCTTTGTCTTACTTTTTCTCGTGCGCTTTCAATTGTAAATCTATAATTTTTTTGACTATCCCGTCTTCTTCCTTTTTACTGGCGCTGAAATGACCTAAATGTGTTGCAAGCGCCGTAAAACTCTTAAAAACAACAACGAACATGGCTATGAATCACACATTTCAAATAAGTGATGAGCGGCAATCGTGGCGGACACGTGATCGACCACATCAATCTGGTATCTTGTCAGAACGATCGAGATTAAGAAACAAATTTGAGTTTAACGTCAAAGTGATCAGAAAAAGAATCATTTTAGCTATTTTAAAATGCAGCCCTATCTTACTGGTATCTTCTATGAAAATCCATACCAGACGTCTACATATATGCAGGTCTGACATCCGAATCAACCCACTTTCCCTTATGGGCCTAGTTTAACATTGATGTAGATAATGGACAATATTTTGTAATTTTTTAAAGATTTTCATTACAACAATGAGCCCATAAAACATTGGGTTATCAAAATGTACGTCAAGCCACACACATTCAAGACTGAAGTTTTTTTTTTTCTGTCTTAAACTAAACGTGCAAAACGCAATGCTATAATAATTTTTTTTTTCAGATAAACGATCTCCTCTACTAGTCGTAACTTTAAATGGCTATCTTAAAAATATATCTTCAGAATGTTTGGTGAATAAAATAAATTTGACAATAAAATATGCTGGTTGTATTGTAACCGCCGTGTACATTTATGCAGGTCTGGCATCCAAACACAATTATGGGCCTAGTTTAACATTGTTATAATGGACAATATATTGCGTGCTTTATTTTCGAGATTTCCATTACAACGACGACCCCAAGATATATTGAGCTATCAGACCTTGAAATAAGCGCATGTTGGCATGGAAAGGGTTAAGAATCAAAACTCATTCACCTTAATAAAATCATTTATGCTTACTTAAATCTTAATACTTTTCTTTAACCATTCAATCTTAAGCATCATATTCACTCCGACATAATTCTGTTTTGGTAGGATTGGTCAAATATTGGTCCAAACTTGATTTACCTTCTAGATTCATGAAATCGTTTGCCTGGTCCATGCAGCTTGGTGTTCTATCTCTGGGCAAATGCCATAATCTGTCCGTGCAGTGGGAGGCAGGATTGGATTATTTTGATCAGTACTGATCCGCAACCCATTCCAGCTCGTGTCAGGGTCCACGTAGGGGCATTCTTCCCCGCCCGCCTCCTGGGCAACGGTTGGAGTATTCCGAAAGGAACTTTCTAACCGGCTGATGACACGAGTTTCTATGTGTCTGAGGTGACGGATGAAGGGAGGAATCAACCGCCGTGGCCAGATTGCCCTAGTTCACGCAATAAGCTGTGCTAGCCCATGACGCTGGTGGGGTGAAGGGAAACTGTCACTCTACAAAGATACCCTCCTGGACTCCCAGCCTAGACACCATTAATGGGTGGACAGAGCTCATAGCCTTGGAAAGCAGTCTGTCTAGGAGAAGGAAAACTCCAACTTCAAACCACCACTGCCTTGTGGATCTGGGAAGATGAAAGGCTATGGAATCACATCCAGAGAATAAAGAACCGCTGAAGTCGGAGTCGCAGAGCCGAAAGGCGCAAATAGTCTGGAGAGGGAAACCAACCCAAAAATTAATGTGACACGCATCCTCCTCACCATGATGGACAACAAAACTGTCGGACGATATGGCGCGAAGTCTGGGGATTCCCGCCGGACGGACCTAGCGTCGAGCCCTGATAAACAGGGTTCACCCAAGCGATCTGGTGGTACCTTGCCCTCCTACTGTGGAACCAGGGTAGGAGATGCAAGGTTACGGACTACTGGAACTATCAAATTGCTACAATGGAATGCAGAAGGGATACAACATAAAAAGACTGCCCTCTCCAAGTTTCTTCAGGATGAGAAGATAGATATTGCCTGCATACAGGAGACACACCTCACAGAAAACATTAGGTGTTCAATAAGGGGATATCAACATTTTAGGAAAGACAGAAAAGAACGGAACAAAGGTGGAGTAATCATCTTCGTCAGAAATGACATAGCGACAAATGAAATAACGACAGATGAATCTGTTGAAATATTGGCTGTAAAAATTACCAAAAACAAATTGCAATACACAATATATAACTGTTACAGCCCACCATCAGAGAATCTGCCAATTGAAAACATAAGAAGTGAAGAAGAACAGTTCATTGTTGTGGGAGACTTCAATAGCCACTCCCCAAGCTGGGGATACAATGACTTAGACAGAAAAGGTGAAACCCTTGAAAATTGGCTTACAGACAGTAAGCTTCAAATTGTCAGAAATGAAGATGACCCAGATACATACTTCTCAAGAGCATGGAAGACAACATCAACCCCAGACCTAACTCTCATATCTGAAGATCTCACCGGAAAAGTCAGTAAACAGATAAAGGAACAACTAGCAGGAAGTGATCATCGTCCCATTCTGGTTGAAATAACTGAAGAATATGCAAAAGACAGAAAGGCACCACCTCCGAGATGGAATTATAAAAAAGCAGACTGGACTCTGTTTTCAAAGTTGACTGATAGTTATACAAAAGAGATAAACTGTAAAACAAGGAATGTAGAAAAATCAGCCAAAGCTTTCACAAAATCAATCATGAAAGCTGCAAAAGAATCAATCCCCAGAGGATCAAGAAAGGACTACTGTCCAGGATGGACTGAAAAATTAGGAAGTCTCAACAGCCAAGTCACTGAACACAGAAAAAAAGCAGAGAGAGAGCCAAATGATGAGAATATGGAAATTTACAAAGAGGCTGAAAAAACTCTCAGGAAAGAAACAATAAAAGCAAAACAGGAAGCATGGCATGAAAAAACCAGACAACTTGACTACGACAGAGACGGAAGAAAGTTATGGAACCTAACCAAAGCTCTAAGTGGACAAGAAAACAGATATGCTGCACCATCAGTAGAAGATGATCAGGGGAGGATTCTCAACAAAAAACAAGCAGCAAACTTTTTTATGAAGCAGTACTCAAGTGTTGGGAGTATACAGATTAGAAAAGAACGAAAACGAGAAGTCCATAAAGAATTGAGAAAACACAAGGATACACCCAAAGAATCCACAGATGATGTCATGTTCAGTTCGATTAAAAAAGAAGAAGTAGAAATTGCCTTGAAATCTCTAAAAACGAACAAATCACCAGGTCCAGATGATGTTACTAATGACATGTTGAAACACCTAGGAACCCTCACAAAGAGGAAAATGAAACAACTGTTCAATGCAAGTTGGAAACAGGGTAAACTTCCACTCAAATGGAAACAGGCAACCATGATACCAATTAAGAAGGATGGCAAGCCAAAAAATAAACCCGAAAGCTACCGACCAATAAGTTTGACAAGCTGCTTGGGTAAACTGATGGAGAGAATTGTTAATCGCCGTCTCCAATGGTATTTAGAAAGCAATAAGTTGATATCAGATGAACAGGCTGGTTTCAGACAATTTCGCTGCACAGAGGACCAGATAACATACATCTCGCAGCTGATCGAAAATGGTTACCAAGAAAAAAACACACAGTCACAGTTTGGGTGGATATGGAAAAGGCATTTGACAAAGTCTGGACAAAAGGACTACTTCTCAAACTTAAGAAAGCCAACGTTTCACACAACATGTTTGCATGGATTAAAGATTACCTCACAAATCGAAAAGCAAGAGTCCAATCTCAAAACTCTAAAAGCAAGCTAACGAACATGACAAATGGAGTACCACAAGGCGGGGTTCTCTCACCAACCCTCTTTGTCGTTTTTATCAATGACATCTGCGAAACCAAATGCAGAGGAGTAAAAGCAGCCATGTATGCAGATGACCTTGCACTGATATGCACTGAAAGAAATATTGGTACTGCAAAGGCCAGGATACAGATGACACTTGATGCTTTGAGCAAATGGACAAAAGACTGGGGTATGAGAGTAAATGCTGATAAAACCACATACACAACATTCAGCTTATCAACCAAAAAGCAATCTATGCGATTAACTTTAGATGGAAAGATTCTGAGAGAAGACCTTATGCCTAAGTATCTAGGAGTGAAATTTGACCCTCGACTCACTTGGAAACATCAAATAGATGAAAGTCAACAGAAAGGGTACAAGAGAATGCAGCTTCTCCGAAAACTTGCTGGAACGCAATGGGGAGCAAACTCAAACGTCCTGAAGAAGACATATCTTGGATATGTAAGACCTGCAATAGACTATGCCATATCGGCATGGGGAACGTGCTCACAGGCTCAATTTCAAAAGGTTGAAAAAGTCCAAAACCAATGCCTACGCGTGATCACTGGAGCAATGAAAACAACACCAATTCACAAGATGGAAACCCACACAGGAATAAAACCTCTCAAAGAACAACGAAATTTAAAAATAGTGACACAATTCTCAAAGATAAAATTCATGGAATCCCAACCACTGCATCCAAGTACAATGGAAAAGAAAGAGAATCGACTCAAAAGGGAAAACTTCATCGCCTTGGGACAAAAACTAGAGAGCGAATATAAAGTGACACCAAAGGAAGATATTGCCCAAATCAATGTCCCAAATCTCAAACCACCACCGTGGAAAAAGAAACAAAAATCTATAACCATCAACAAGAAAAACATTCGAAGCAATAATGACAATGCTCAAACCCTAAAGATGATCGATAAAAAATACCCAATGACCAACTGGATAAGAGTTTATACAGATGGCTCAGTTTCCGGCCCCCTCATGAATGGAGGTGCTGGTGCACTCATACACTGGACAGATAAAACAGAAACAAAAATATCTGTATCAGTGGGTTCAATGTGCACAAGTACTAAAACTGAAGAAAAAGCCATCCTCAATGCAACAAAAGAACTATCCAGAGATCACAGAATATACGGGAAAAATGTGGTTTACTTGACAGACTCTGATGATGCTCTCCGGTCTATTGAAAATTACCAGGACTCTGAAGCCGCACACACTGTGGAGGCCCTTGAGGGCTTATCTGATAAAACAGGAAAAATTGTGCTGCAGTGGATTCCAAGTCATGAAGGTATATATGGAAATGAAATTGCCGATCAACTGGCCAAAGAAGGAGCCCAGAAGGAACAACCGAAGTCGTCAATCACTTACCATCAGCAAAAGAAAATAATAAAGCTAAAAATAGACAAAGAAAGGAATGACACACACCTAGAACACAACAAGCAGGATCCAATCCATGCCATTCAGCGAAGTAGCCAAGTCACTCTATTCCGCCTCCGAACAGGACACAATAGACTAAGAGGACATATGTTTACAAAGCTAGGTATTGGAACAACCCCTTATTGCCCATGCGGAACCGACCATGAAACCACTTTACATGTGCTTATGGATTGCCCATTATACAACGTGCAACGTTCGAACCACTGGGTCACCCCTACAACACTCAACACAAAGCTCTATGGTGAGGCTGAGGACCTAAAGCGGACCACAGACTTCATAGCAGATATCGGACTGCAGCCATAGATGTCCATCAGAGGAACGAAGAAGAAGAAGAAGAAGTCCGTGCAGCGGCCTTGTCTGTAGTCATTTTCCGTGATGGAGACGCTCGGATGCAAACTTGTTTTCCCTTCAATAATTTCAACATAACAATACATAGACGAACCCAATTCCCCCGTCCGCCCGCAAAATAAAACAAAACAAAAAATAACAATAACCAACAAAAAAAAAAAAAGCAAAACAAAAAATAAATCCCCAAAAAACAAACACATTAAAAAATACCAAAACATAAAACATTTGGTTGACTAGGTATTTATTATTGTAGATGTTAATAAACCACAATATTTCGATGTAAAGTAAAACGAACAATCTCACTCAGAGCGGGTTTGATCAGTATTGTTGGAAGTGTAGGTGGAAATCGGTTAGAAAACAACACATTCCAGTTTACACCCATTGTTACAACATTTTTGATCCATTCTACAGTCCCAGTCATTCTTGCACTCATCATAGCAGAGGTAGTCATATTCGGTCATGGGTCCCCTGTTAGGAAGTGGACATACCCCAGGCTTTACTCTTTTTTCTAAAATGAACAATGAAAAAGAAGAAGAAATGAAATTAATGAACACTCATATATTTGCATTCAAGCCAACATATCAAAGTTGTATCGAGGGGCGAACGCTAAATAAATTATGGAAAATCATACTTAACAAGTCTTCTATCCCCCTATATCTGTTTTCCAACTTGCTTTCTGTCTTTGTCTTGGAATGCGATTACTTGGTTTTGTCCTGGCCCTGTTTTGGGAGATGATATTTTTTTCCTTGTAAATCATTTCTCTGTTATGTATTATTATTATATTTGTTGTTTTGAATTTATAATGTAAGCATTTGAGTGTATTCCTTTCAGTGGGGACCTGTGCTCATGTCTGTGCTCATGGATGAGACTTTTAGGTGATCTTAAACTAAGTGCATTGATGGTATGCTCTTGGAATCTACACCAATTCCCTATTTGTACCATTCCCCTTTGTCTTACATTTTCTTGAGGGCTTTAATTGTAATTCTTGAACTTTTTACTATCCCATATTCTCCCTTTTTACTGGCGCTAATATGACCTAAATGTGTTGCAAATTTGGCCATAAAATCCGTCCTTCAAATATCGATCGATTTAAACGACTGTCATCTTGGCAAAACCTCAAACCTGGGTCCTCGCGAAGTCGCAGGATGAAGAGTTTTTAACCAAGATGAGGGTTATTAAAATCTATCAATATTTGAAGGACGAGTTTTCTGGCCAAACTTTTAAGTACATGTTATTCCAGGTACGACAGTTAATTGGTTAAGGAGATGAGAAGGTACAAACATTAAAAATAATTTTTCAGACTTTCACAAAATTGCTCACAGTATTCCGTTCATCCATCGCAACAACTGGCGCCATCATTAACTCTTTCCTTACCACCCATAGGAAAATCGTCACATTCGTTACGATACAACCGACAATTTTCTCATTCTGATTTCTCTTGTACATCACAAAATCTATAGAAATGCTTTGATTACAGCTATAAATACTAAACACTGTGTCGTAGACATCATTTTGCTGAACAACATTCTGTAAAGAATGCACTTGTTACTTTTTTGTTTGATTAGGAAAAGTCTTATTTTGTGTCGGGCGGGTGTGAAGTTTCGGGGGGAAATTCTATAAATAGCTGGTAAGGAGAGAGTGAATGATATTGACCAAATATGAATACGACGATTTCAAAGGAAAAAAAAGAAATTAAAACAAATTCAAGCAACAAAAAACAAAACAAAACAAGAAAAACATAACCGCACAAAAACAAGGTTCTTTACTTTCAGGCTTACTCAGTTGTTATCGATGTCCCTAATTACTCTTATGATAACCTATTATGTTTCTTTTTGTAACGTTTGTCACGAACATGACCTTTTATCACAACCTTATCTATAAAAAAATATGTTTTAGTTCAATTAACTACCATTCTAGGAAAACGTCATAAATTTTGATTTTTTAATGACAAGAAATAGATAGGGGGGGGGTGGAATTGTTATAATTCATTCGCTTGAACATCATCATACCTGGGTCTGTGAGACAGCACATGGAAGACGAGTCCATCATAATGGTGCTGCAATAGGCGCTATCTGGGCATGGGGCCTTTTGGTAGCAATACAGGTCTTCCTGTTGTCCTTTGTCGTTTTTGAACAGAATAGGACTGCTATGCATACATCCACCCTTGTCTGAATTTCCTGCTGTAAATGGTAGCGATAAATAAATGAAAAAAAGTTTTAACATTTCTGCTTCTCACAGATTACTAAAGATAAGTGGTCGAAAAAATGTACGAATGTGAAAGCCAGTGCCAATCAAACTATAGCTCAAGAAAAGTTAGGGTAGAGTGTTCCAATTCGGACGCCTTACCGCCGTCAATTTTAATGCTACATTCAATAAAAATTATGACATAGAGCTGTGAGAGTAGGAACCTAATAAACGGAAGGGCAATGAAGTAAGCTTTGTTTTGATACCTTTGAAAAATGTCATTATCTGAATTCCGATTAGTTTGTTATTCTACTCATTTTTTCTTTCTTTTACTTCATTCCAAAATAACACACGATTGGCAAGATGGGTCAAACATACGCAATGTTAATTCGATAATATTCATGCATGACCACCTATCTGTGGCCACAATGACACAGTTTGAAAAAGACCACAAGAAGATAACATCATGCCTACAGACAGTTTAAGTCAAGCTTCATAATGATGTCTAATTTTCAACATAATGTTGGTCTGTATTCTGCTCGCTGTTTGTTTTAACTATTAGGGTTCAGTCATCCAAGAACAAGAAATTTGCATGAAATAATTGTAACTGTAACTTAATTGGATTCTTGTCTGCAGCACATAGTAATAAAAAAAAACAACTTTTGCCTTTGAGTTTCAAAGACATCCAATCATTGTGATTTAGCTGCATGAACACATTTGCTGTCTTGTTCTATGGGAACCACCTGAGCGAACCAGAAGCAGAGGCTGGCAGAATAAAACCTACATTGACTGTCTGCTAGATGACACAGGAATGGACAACACCCGGGAGCTGCGTACGCTTATGGAGGACAGGAGAGAATGGCGAAGACTTGTGGCTCATGTTGGGCGCCCCAAGGGGCGGCCTAAGTAAGTAAGTAAACACATTTGCATGTCTGATAACCGAATGCAACTGTAGGACACGTCGTAGTTTGGACAAAATCATAGTGGAGTGCGATAATGTAGATATGACTGCTATTTAAGGTGTAACTTTTGAATTCTTTATTGTGATGGAACCGAGATAAATATAATTATCAGCAAAACACGCAAGAAATTAAATATCATAAATTAAACTTCAGTAGAAATATGGCGGTAATTAATAAGAATGTAAATGAAGGGAGGGAGGAGAAAGAAAAGAGACACAAGGAAAATGGTCAAGATTAAAATATAGATTGAGGGTGAGAGAGAGAGAGAGAGAGAGAGAGAGAGAGTGAGAGAGAGAGAGAGAGAGAGCGGGGAGGGAGAGTGATAGAAAGAATGAGAGAGAAGGAAGAACATGGGAAAAGGAGAGATAAAAGGTAATTGAAATCCAAGGAAAGTCAAAACATACTTGTACATATTGCGGTAATGTTACACTTTTCCATCAGCTTACACGGCTTGA
Organism: Berghia stephanieae; assembly: GCF_034508935.2. Lineage (NCBI taxonomy): Eukaryota > Metazoa > Mollusca > Gastropoda > Nudibranchia > Aeolidiidae > Berghia > Berghia stephanieae. Next base: position 50,979,393 of record NC_088362.1, read on the forward strand.
AATGTCTGCAGACCTGGCCTGAAGGACAGTTCTTGAGAAAAGAATAAGACTTGAAAAAGTCAGCATAATATACGTACCGTACATTCTTCATTGCATTCTTGGTCGATCACAAGATTGATAATTGTGTCAAAGAGTACAACTACGCATCTTTTGGTCAGTGTCAGGCTATAAGTTTACGAAGGCTATAGTCAGAGGGTACCTGGCGTAGCCATCGTTAACTTAAAGCCAGACACAAGAACCCACTAGGACTTAGGCCTATGGTTTGGTTTCATTTTTTAGGTTTTGCAGAGTATAGTGAGTTTACCTTAGTAGGGGGAATTAGGTCCAAAAACCCCTTGAATTGTGCAAACAGGGTTGAAAGCATGAAAATTACATATGTTGTAGAATATGAAAAACCCTATAATTTATGATATAGAACCACTCTGAGAGATCAGTATTAGTTGAGATACAAGGTTTTTAAGATTAGAAAATTTTGAAATGGACGACAATAATTTCTTTCATTTTTATTGTGTAAACATTCGAGGCAAGCCGACCAAAGGTTGTTTTACGTCATCCTTTGGATTCCCATTGGTGACTATTTTTAGCGTCGAAGCGGATGTTTTCCTTTCCCTTGACTTTCGATTCACGAATCATACAAAGTATTTAATCGTAAATATTATTCAATTTCACTTGTTTTAAAGGACGTCTAGCGAGCAATATTCTATAATATGATATTTTTCTGCATCTGATTATTATAAGTATAATCAATTGCTCTAAAACGGACGGGCAGACGGGAAGACGAGCAGACGGGTAGACAAAACAGACTAGCAGAATACAGCTCAATAAATGCCGATAACCGGTGTTGACAAAGGACAGTGCTCCTTCTCCCCTCCGCCTGTTTTCTTTTCTTTCCAAAAATACTGCCATAATAATTTTACGTGAGTTAAAACCTATTTCTGTCAAACTTGATGACAGTAAAGAGTCAGCATACCACTTACATTGCTATAATTATCATCATTATCATCATCATCAACCACTATGATGCTGTATTTACTCTACGTTATTTACCGCAAAGGGACAATGGAAGAATGTTCTTCTTGTACTGGTGTGTCCTTATGTAAGGCACTGCACCCATTTTGCCTGCTGATGATGGGTCTTTAACAGAAAGAACGAAAGAAAGAAAGAGAGAGAGAAGAGAGAGAGAGAGAGAGAGAGAGAGAGAGAGAGAGAGAGAGAGAGAGAGAGAGAGAGAGAGAGAGAGAATATTGCATATGCTTAATAAAGGAATGCGTTTGCATGATTTCAGATACACATACAATAGCAAAAAGAACTGCTCCCAGAGACTGGGACAAGTGATTGATATGCCAACAAGATAACACAGACCGTTTAGAATGTCCCTCTAAGTCGAGGAGGTATGACAGGGCAAGGCTATGAAACTCTTTTTGAAGAGTTAACACAATTCAATTATTTGGTGTGTGATGAAAACAAGTTGGATGTATCTATTTTTTTAATTCATCAGAAAGAAATGAGATTATTGATAGCTTAAAACAAAATGATTCTAAGTGGCATAAGTATTTTTGTCGTGTAAAATTTAATGCCAACAAAATTAGGCGATTAGAATTAAAGAAATCTAAATGAATTGCCCTACAAGAATTCCAAACTTCGTCATTTGACTTGGAGGAGTCACCGAATGAATATATTTCGCAACCCACGAGAATAATGAGACAACGTTCAAAATTAGAGATCGGCTATAAAAAACAAACGTGCTTTTTTGTAAAAACATGTAATCGGGAGTACTCCATTCTGTAATGACAACAGATATGGAAGAAAATATTCGTGAAATAGCGTTATCTATAAAAGATTCTGATATGTTGTCATTTATTGCCGGAGGAGATTTTGTCACTCAGGAGGCACACTACCGCCCTATACCATAAAATTTGTCATGCACGATACTTAGAAAAACAAGCTTTAAAAGATGTCACTGCTGATGATAATCATGATGTCACAGTTCTTGAAAGAATTCGAGCTTTTGCTAACATTATAACTTTTATAGAAGAGAACCCTGCAACAAATGTCACTGTGGATCTTATTTCCAGAATTGTCAAAAGTGTCTCAAAAACTCATCAAATGTTCATGTAAGAGAGAATGTATCGGCACCCGATGCAAGTGTTTAAGGTCCGGTTTGCCTTGCACGGACTTGTGTAGATGCGGGGTGTGTGTGTGGGGTGTGTGTGTGGCGGGGGGGGGGGGGGGGGGGGTGTAAGGTCAGTACATTAATGAGTAAAATTCTCTCTCTCTCTCTCTCTCTCTCTCTCTCTCTCTCTCTCTCTCTCTCTCTCTCTCTCCACCGTCTCTCCAGCTCACTCCCTCTCCCGCTTTTATCTACTAGTTACAACACGAAATAACCATCAGTTAGCTACCGTAAATGGTTACCAGTGTATTTAAAGTTTTAGAACGCACATTGTATTATCGTGGTTATTTCCTCGGATAAGTAATGCTATATAGGAAAAAATAAAAGTGCTAAAAACGCACTGTTATGATAAATTGCCAGAGTGGTTCTATATCAGGTGTTATTTATACGGGTCATAGCTACCTATATGCCAGTTTTCATGATTTCAACCCCAATGTGCACGGTTTTAGCCTAATTTTCCCTAATACAATGAATATGAAGAAAATATATACTTTTACGCAGTTATTTCCCTTGTTTAATATAGCTATAATAGGTAAATTCTAAGACCTTAAACCGATACGTTATGATTGATTGCCAAAGTGGTTCTATATCAGATGTTTTTTCTATGGGTCTTAGCAACCTGTATGCAAATTCTCATGCTTTCAACCGGAATTTTCACGGTTTTAGCCTAATTCCCCCTACTCTAACTCACGTTAAATTAGATAATAAAATTCTATGCACCAAAAACTACACGTCTTAACAGATGACAATATCAATGGATCAAACAGTCTCACACGTTGTTTTATTCAGATGGCAAGATCTATGGACCAAAGTCTCACACGCTGTTTTATTCAGATGGCAATATCTATGGACCAAAGACGTCTTATTCAGATGGCAATGTATGAACTAAAGTCTCGCACATCTTTTTCTAATGGCAATAGCTATGGACCACATTATTTACGTCTTATTCAGATGTCAATATTTATGAACGAAAGTCTCACACATTTTATTCAGATGGCAATATCTATGGACCAAAGTCTTCACGTCTCATTCACATTGCAATATTTTTGAACTGAAGTCTCACACGAGAACATATTTGCAGGTCTGATAAGGAGACACAGTTATGGGCTCGTTTTAACATTGTTGTAAAGGAGAATAGTTTGCGTTGGTTTGAGACTATTTCCATTACACCAATGAGACCATAACAATTTTGGTTAATAGAGATGTTGTTATCAACCAAAGTTTTCTTACAAACGTTGATGATGATGATGATGATGATGATGATGATGATGACAATAATAATAATAATAATAATAATAATAATAATAATAATAATAATAATAATAATAATAATAATAATATCGTCATACAAAGAGACAGGACATTTGAATGTATCTACCGATAGTCTACATTTCATGTTATTTTTTCAGACGTGTCCAAACGGTGAAATCTGTAGACACTTCAAACCTTGCGGGGTAAATGAAAATTGTAACATGACTGTTACTTGCACAGGTACTTCATACTTTACAGGAAATTCATTCATCTCTCGTCTAAATTTATTCATTAAAAATGTTTACAGTTCACTGTTCTGGATTGGGTCTTATGACCTCCCACGATGGGCATTGTTGTCACTTGCTGTTGTCCTTTTCTATGCTGCTATCTGTCTTTGCTCTGGATTGAAATTGCTCGGGTTGTTTCATCGTCCTGGCGGGGATCCTTAGCTGGAAATGAGACAGTCAATGTATAATACCTTATTTGAAAGATGGTATTTTTTCCATGCAAATCATCTCTCTAGGTGGGGTTCCTGAACTCCCATAGTGGGCAGGGGGGTACATACTGTGTCTTCTATCCCCTTATAACTGTTTTCCAACATTCTTTCTGTCTTTGTCTTGGAATGAGATTACTTGTTTTTTTTTCAAGGCCCTGGCTGGAGTCCTAGCTGGGAGGGAAGGTCAAATGCATAGTTATTGTTTTGGGAGATTACATTTTTTTCCTTGTAAATCATCTCTCTGTTATGTATTATTATATTTGTTATTTTCAATCTATAATGTAAGCATTTGAGTGTATTCTTTGTTGGATTTTGTTCTTTTGTCCGGATGAGACTTATAGGTGATCTCAAACTAAGTACATCGGTGGTATGCTCTTGGAATCTACATCCGGTCCCTATTTGTTTCCAGTTCCCATATGCCTTACTTTTTCTTGGGTGCTTTAATTGTAATTCTAGACCTTTTTACTATCCCATTTCTTCCTTTTTACTGGCGCTGATATAACCTAAATGTGTTGCAAGCGCCGTAAAACCCTTAAAAACAAAAACAAAAACAAAACAAATCATCTCTGTGTTATTTACTTTTATAATTATTAGTTTTGTATATGTAAACAATTGAGTGTATCCTTCATAGCGAGATCTCTTGCTTGTATTTTGATAGGACTTTTCAGTAATGCCAAAATATAAACATTGATAAATTGCTTATAGAATCGTCTGTTCCATTATTTAACTAGTCATAATTGTCGTACTTTTTATTTGGTGCTTTTAACTTAAGATCTACAACTTTTGCTCTATCATTATCTTTTTTAGTGGAGATGAAAATATGACCTAATAGTGTCGCAAGCGTCGTAAACCCCGAAAAAAATTATGCTGAAAATGGAATTTATAGTCTATGATCTGATTCTTTGGCTTAGTTCATGTGTTTTATTAAGTCCAATCAATTTAATAGAAGAAATGAAATTGACGTCACTCAGCTCTTTTTTTTAAAAAAATGTTTTTAGTCAGTTATTTGTTATGAGTAGTTCTCATTAAATTGGATTAATCAGACTATAAACGTTCAAGGTTACCCATAGTTTTGATTGGTACGTTATATCCCGTTGGCGGATGTTTTGCTTTTTTTTTTTTTAACTAGACGCATATCATCAATAGTTTCATGAATAAATTTAGACGAGAGATGAATGAATTTCCTGTAGAGTATGAAGTACCTGTGCAAGTAACAGTCATGTTACAATTTTCATTTACCCCGCAAGGTTTGAAGTGTGTACAGATTTCACTGTTTGGACACGTCTGAAAAAATAACATGAAATGTAGACTATCGGTAGATACATTCAAATGTGCTGTCTCTTTGTATATTATTATTATTATATCATCATCATCATCATCATCATCATCATCATCATCATCATCATCATCATCATCATCATCATCAATAACAACAACAAAATAATTTTAAAAGAACAAGAAAAAAAGTAATTAAAAAAAAAAAGAAAATGGCAAATCATGACCTCACATACCACGTCTTTGCACGGGTCCATCACGTTGACCTGGCATTGGAAACACGGCAGAATAGCCGCAATGGCGACCTGGAAAATATTGAACGTCAGAAACGTTAAATATAATGCATCACATTGATCATGTTTTACTCATGTGGAATAAGGATAAAGTCAACCAGGCTGGACCAGAAAGATTGATTGACTTTAAGCAAGATCGACTTTCTCCATTAACAGTCTTAGATAAAGAAAATAAAATATTAAGAGTACTAGTCCCATACGATTGGCAGTCATATTTGCAACACCAGATCCAAATAATGGACATAACTATATATTCAGAGTACAAGTTCCATCATATATGGTAATATCAGATCCACTACTAGCAACGGTAGTAGGAAGGACTTTTTAAGTCTACTAGGTCTAACTTAGTCTAGTCTAAGTTAGACTCTAACACTGACTATATAGTCAATATTAATCAGTTAGCCATATCGAAAAAAAGATATAAATATAAAGCCAAAGGCCATAATAAAATAAGAAACAGTAGATTATCCGAATCAGGATGTCGGAGATCTGATCACCATATCTAGTAGGCCTAGCCGCTAGCCGACGTGCGAATAGACAGCAAGCAAGCACGACAATGGGTCCAACTAGCAGGAACTACAGCAGATGCTAATTCTAAACATTTCTGTTCATCCAAGAACACCACTGGCCTTGTTTTGTCTAGATTGACGTCTTAAAAATGCGAGCGTCACCAAAATTTAGGTGCCAAAATTTGACAAAAGACATGTTGGTTGTTTCATCCATCTACCGAGGAGCCACAGGAGGACTTTTCATAGAAAAAGGTTTGACACTGCAAAATTAGCGGAACATTTCAAAGAAAATCCCAAAATCCCCGAATTCCGCGGATCCGAGGAAGATTATCATCACTGATTATTACTCAATTATTATTGGTACTTACCAATTGTCAAATATTCTGGCTCGGTAACTTCTTCTTCTTCTAGGTTCCATGCCTGGTCCAGGCTTCGGATACTGCATGAATTATCTCTCTCCATTCCTCCCTGTCTCTTGCCTTTTCAAACAGCTCTTGGATTGTTAGGCTGGTGAAGCCCTTCAGTTGGTCTATGAGTGTTTTTCTTTGTCTCCCCCGGGCGCGTTTACCAGGTATTTTTCCACAACTTGCCAGGTATTCATTCTTATCTTTCCTTACTATGTGTCCGAAAAAGGATAGTTGTCGATCCACTATTAAGGGCATTAGTTTCCTTTGTTGGTATGTTTGTTTTAGCACTTCTTCGTTCGTTTTGTGTGCAGTATACGATATTCTCTGCATCCTTCTCAAGCACCACATTTCAAAAGCTTCAATGTTCTTTTGTGTTTCTGCATTTGTAGTCCAGCTTTCGCATCCGTATAACAAGATTGGCCACACGTAGCACTTCAAGACTCGGAATCTAATCCCGAACGACATCTGTTTGTTTTTCAAAATGTTTCCCAGGTCCATGAAGGCCTGTTTGGCTTGAGTTATTCTTGCTCGTATGTCTCGGTTACATCTTCCATCTGTTGTCACTATTGAACCTAGGTATTTAAAACTTTCTACGTTGGTAAGTTGCTCGCCGTGAATCGTTATATTGCAGGTGTTGTTGTTTTCGGGGTTTTTCTGTATTACCATGCATTCCGTTTTGGTGATATTCACTTCCATTCCCTTGGCTTCACTATCTACTACCACTTTGTCAACAATCTTTTGAAGTTGGATTTCTGATGTTGCAATGAGTACCGTATCGTCTGCGTATCTTATATTATTTATGTTGTGACCTCCCACTTTTATTCCCTCCATATTATTTATGCCCCTCATGATTGTTTCTTGGTATAGATTAAACAGATCTGGTGAGGCAACACACCCTTGACGGACTCCTTTCTTAATAGGAATGGAATTTCCTGTAGAGTTTCCGATTTTGATAGATGCCTGCTGGGTGTAGTATAATGTTTGCATGAGTCTGAGGTCTTTCTCATCAGCGCCAATGGAGTGCAGTTGTTTTAGTATTTCTTCGTGGCGTACTCTATCAAAAGCTTTTTTGTAGTCGACAAAACAGAGGTATAGTGGGGTCTGAACCTGTATAGCTCTTTCACTTAAAACACGGAGGAGTATATTGCGTTCCTTGTCCCTCTGTCAGGTTGGAATCCATATTGTTCTTCTGCGATTTCGGGGTTAATCTTATTCCTTAGCCTGTTGATAATTATACGCAACAGTATTTTGTTGATGTGGCTTATTAAACTTATAGTTCTAAAATTTTCGCATCTGACTGCACCTGCTTTCTTTGGTATTGCTATGAAAATAGAGTTACAGAGATCTTCTGGAATTTTCCCAGTATTGTATATATTGTTGAATAATATGTGAAGTTCATCAATTGCTAGATCTCCTAGGCTTTTTAATACCTCTACAGATATTTCATCAGGGCCTGTTGCTTTACCATCCCTCATTCGTTCCATGGCATGTTCAATTTCACTTTTGGTGATGTTTGGTCCGCTTAATGGTTCTTTGAATTTCAGTGGTGGTTCATTTCTATTTGGATCATTGTACAGTTCGCCTATGTATTCTACCCATCGGCTTTCTATATGTTGTTCTTCAAATAGCAGTTCCCCTTGTTTGTTTTGGATACAACTTCCTGCTGCTTTGCTTTTCCTTTTCCCTGATAGTTCTTTTATTCTTTGGTGAGCTTGTTGGGGGTTGGGTTTGTATTCTCTTTCGATTTCGCAGCATTTCCAGTCTAGATAGTTCTCGTGTGCCTCGATGCATTTGGATTTAATGTGGTTGTTCAATGTTTGGTATTCTGCAGACCCTCTGTTGCATTTTCGTCTTTCTTCAAATAGGTTTAGAATTTCATTTGTCATCCATTCCTTTTTGCTGTTTATTTGAGCTATTGGTAAATGCTTTTCTGCAGTTGCTTTGACACACTTTTGGAATATATCAAATTGTTTTTCACATTTTTCATTATCAGGTTCACTTTGGCTTTGTATCATGAGTGCATTTTCAAATTCTTCTCTCATTTTTGTTTGTATGCCATTGTCTTTGCATAACCTGTAATCCCTCTTTATTCTACCAGCTGTTCTCTGAATAGCTTTAAACTTTATCCTTATTGTACAAACAACTGGACATGGTCACTGTCTACATCGGCGCCTGGGTAGGTTTTGCAATTTAATATGCCATTTCTGAATCTTGATGATACTGCTATAAAGTCTATCTGGTTCCTTGCTCTGTCCCCTGGTGATTGCCATGTCCAGGTTCTTCTTGGGTGTTGTTGAAACCAGGTGTTTGAAATCATTAATTTATTTGTTCTACACCAATCTGCCCAGATGTTTCGGTAACTAAACCATAGTTATTTAAAGGTATTGAAAGCAGATTCGTACTTCGTACTTTCGATTTCAAAAAGAATACAAACCCAATCACTCAGTTTGTAAGAGGGCGTCATAGAAAAATAGTTCATACTTTCCAGTAAAATTTTTGATAGTTCACTACTTTTTGTATAGTTTCATATCATTCGAGACATAAGAAATATTATTTGAAACTTGTGGTCGCCAATTAACCAATTTATTATAAAGTACCGAAATTATAAGAACAGAATCAATTATTGCGCATTCAAGGAAATTGTACCAAGGCAGAAACGTAGTATTTTTGCTTGAAATCCTTATCAAACCAAACTAAGGAAATCCAGGTGCTTTAGATTAAATTATCAAAATATTGCTAATTGTAATATGTTTGGCTTTGTGGTCATGCAGTATGACACACGTTTCGGATCGGAAGGTCCTGGGTTCGAGTCCGCTCTGAGTGGAGCAGAGTTGAGTCGTTGGAAAAGGCCCTTTATTTATAATCTCTCACACTGCAGTACATTGTCTCTGTCGGGAATAAAATGTACGACCGCCTAACAGGCGCCATGTCTCGTCCTGCATATCAAATGTGGTTTTGGCTAGGGACCGCGTGTAAAGTGCTTTGAGCACATTAAGTGGATGTTGCGCTAGATAATTTTTCGAGTTTGCTTTTTGAAAAATACTTCATGACCGACAGTTAAAAGCTTAAAAATTTATGGCAGTTTTAATGATAATTTCCCCCATTTTTTTGTAGCAACTTTTTGGAACGGTTGCACCAAAAAACATGGTAACTAGAGCTGACGATAGACAATGATCAAACTCTGAAAACAGTACCAGTTCTGTAGAGCGCACGGTACCGATGAAAGCAGTAATTTTGGGCTTTCGTTTTGACCTTGGGTAAGCATATCAGGATTGAGTAACTATCTGGTTGTACGCTGTGAAGGGTAGTAGTAGTAGTAGTAGTAGTTGTAGTAGTAGTAGTAGTAGTAGTAGTAGTAGTAGTAGTAGTGATAGTAATAGCAATATAGCACCAGTGGTAGTAGTAGTAGTAGTAGTAGTAGTAGTAGTAGTAGTAGTAGTAGTAGTAGTAGTAATAGTAGTAGTAGTAGTAGTAGTAGTAGTAGTAGTAGTAGTAGTAGTAGTAATAGCAATATAGCACCAGTAGTAGCAGCAGCAGCAGCAGCAGCAGTAGTTGTAGTAGTAGTAGTAGTAGTAGTAGTAGTAGTAGTAGTAGTAGTAGTAGTTATTGTTGTTGTTGTTGTTATTGTTGTTGTTGCTGTTGTTGTTGTAGAATTTGTTGTTGTAGAAGTTGTTGTTGTTGTATTTGTGGTAGTACTGGTGGTTGTAGTAATAGTAATAAAAACGATAATTAGAAGAAAGAGAAGAAGAAGAAGAAGAAGAAGAAGAAGAAGAAGAAGAAGAAGAAGAAGAAGAAGAAGAAGAAGAAGACGAAGAAGAAGAAGAATTATTGTCTCATGTCAAATCGGAAAAGACGCGTCAATCATTACATTGCAGTGATACATAGGATTATCCACATCTCAACAAACATAGACACACGCACACACACTCACGCATACACACGCACACTCGGAAACACACACACAAACATTCATTTTCCCTCAACCAAGAAATCCAACACCATCAATGAAATAATTCAATAAATTACAAAATGGTTTTACATCTATCTAGTAGGCTACACGGCAAGGCCGGTCAATCATTTACACACAATAATAAGACTGCATTATAAATTCATCACCAACAGATCAACACGTCCATTGTCAGAACACACAAAATTCACACACTATAAATGTTATTATTAAATTCAATTTTGTCTACTTACCAAAGAGAAAATATACATCGTCATCTTCTTTAAAATAACACCACTCTTGACTCAGAAATAAATGTACAAGTGGCAATAAATGAGGACTGTGTTCTGATCTCACCAATCTTATTCTAAATTGCGAACTGTCACTGTCAGGCGGTTGGCTGAATGGCGTAACAACTACTGTACTAATCTATTCTTGTTTTTGGAATGTTGCCTCCTCTTTTGTCTATCCCAGCAACAAAAATGTCATGTTAGAAATAATGCTATTGTTTGTTGGACGTACTTTATTCTTATTTATTCTTTATTCTTTATTCTACTTGTCAGAATTACTTGGTCTCCTTTTTTTATTTTGGGTCTTCACTTGGAGTATTGATGTTTCATAAAACTGTAGGTTAGCTGTTAGTGTTGACTGAACATGGAGCATTCGATCTACTATTGGGCTGGTGTGACATTTTGGTTTTTATATTATAGTCGTTTTGTTTGCTGAAAGATTGTGTATAATATGAAGTTTGATCATTATTCAAATATTATGTATAACGAATAGCTCTCTCTCTCTCGCTCTCTCTCTCTCTCTCTCTCTCTCTCTCTCTCTCTCTTTCTCTCTTTCTCTCAAGCAGTATTAAGTGTGACCAACGACAGAATGAGTGACAACGATAGGGAATTCACAAGATAATGTTTTTAAAAAAATATAATGCATTTGAACAAATTAACGCCAACCGTCGTCAGTGTGAATAACTACCTGGCGATAGGCATTGATGGATACTGTAAAAGTATAAGAGCAAATAATTATGCTTTCTTGGTGATTTGTACAGCATGAAATGAAAATGTTGTTCTATGTTGTCGATGCTGCTACTACTACTACTACTACTACTACTACTACTACTACTACTACTACTACTACTACTACTACTACTACTACTACTACTACTACTACTACCACTACAACTACCATTACTACTACTACTACTACTACTACTACTACTACTACTACTACTACTACTACTACTACTACTACTACTACTACAACAACAACTACCATTACTACTACTTCTGTAACAAACAAAATAATTAAGAATTTATACTGCAATATCTACTAAACGTACTCAAATCGCTGCTAGAAACGGGCCCCTAACCAAGAGCAAATAATGTATGATTTAGGCACAGGCTTTCCGTTAATAAAGGAAACAATAAACAATGAAACGTCAGCATAAATCTGAATGGCTAGTTAGTACCATTTCTATCCGCCCCATCCATCTTCTTTTCCAGTATTTTAATCCCACCCCTCTTGACAAATACGTTCTCTCTACGCACTCTTCAATCAACTAATTAGATTAATTGTCCATTTCTATGCCCCACCCAACTAGCTAATAAATATAACAAAGCGTATAGTCCAGCAGGGGGAATCGGCATAATAATAGTAGGTAAAATAAGCTCCTCCTGCTCTGATTTTTGATGAATTCTGTGGAGACGATCAACAATTCTTTTTGATGATACACAACTATCAACCGACATTTCACGTATTTATGTGAGGACACAAAGAATGAAACTCACCTCTTTGAACTTCCTGATCAGTCTCTCTAACTGATGATGAGACATATCTAGTAAGTGTACGTCGAGCGATACCCATTCAAGACTGAAGTTTATTTTTTCTCTCTTAAACTAAACGGGGAAAATGCATTGCATCTAAACGCAGTTTAACATTGTTATTATGGACGATATATTGCGTGCTTTATTTTCGAGATTTCCATTACAACAATGGCCCCAAAATACATTGGGTTTCCTCATACGATTTTCCTCCTGTTGGCATGGGAAATGTTAAGGATCAAAACTCATTCACCTTAATAAAAGCATTTATCCTTACGGAAATCTTAAAACCTTTCCTTAATCATTCAATCTTAAGCATCATATTCACTCCGACCAAATTTCGATTTGATAGGATTGGTCAAATATTAGTCCAAATTTGATTTACCTTCTAGATTCATGAAATCCATTGCCTAGTTCATGCAGCCTGGTGTTCTATCTCTGGGCAAATGTCATAATCTGTCCAATCAGAGGCCTTGTCTGTGGTCATTTTCCGTGATGGAGACACTCGGATGCAAACTTGTTTCCCCTTCAATGATATCAACAGAGGAATACATAGACGGACCCACCCCCCCCCCCCTCCAGCCAAATAAAACAAAATAAAAAGATGAAAAACAAAAACAAAAACAAAAACCCCCAAAAATACAAAAACAAAATTAACAAAAACAAAAACAAAACCCAACAACAGAAAACATTTGGTTGACTAGGAATTTATTAATGTCGATATTAAGACACCATATAATATTTCACTGCAAAGTAAAACGATTAATCTCACTCAGGATGATTTTATGAATCGAAAGGAATGAATAAATGCATAAGTACACAACCATATATTAACATGACATGAAATGACATGAATTAATAATAAGGAAACGTCTAGGGCGCGGCGATATAATTAGGAAACGTCTAGGGCGCGGCGATATGATCAAAAATTAAAAATCGTTTTTATAAATTTTGAAAAAAAAATAATGATGCAGTTCTATTGTGTGGATTGGTTACATTAACCAGTTAACTGCAGCTATCTGGAAAAACTGGTACTTAATTTGGCCAGAAAACTCGATCTTCAAATATCGATCGAT
>NC_088362.1:50997638-51025138 GCF_034508935.2 Berghia stephanieae
AAAAAAAAAAAAACCAAAAAAAAAAAAACAAAACAAAACAAACAAAAAAACAAAACAAAACAACAAACAAAAAACAAAAAACAAAAACAAACACAAAAGACGAAAAACCTCACAATAACAATACTCTTTACTTTTAGGCCTAAACCATTGTTTTTGATGTCCCTTATTACTCTTAGGATAATTACCTCTTGTTGCTTTTTGTAACGTTTGTCACGAGCATGACCTATTTTTTTCACAGCCTTATCCCTTAAATATGTTTTAGTTCAATTAACTTCCATTCCAAGAAAACGTAACGAATTTTTATTTGTTATTAACCAAATTGAAAACAAAAGTTTTGAACGTGATCTCATAATAATATAATGTTAATGAGGTAACTCCAACTTTACTGTGCTCATTTTGTTTATTTTAGTGGTTATGTCCCTTAGATTGTTATATGCTGATTGATACATCGTTTCGTTTCTCATTGATCCATTATTTTTATTGTGCTTGTGATGATATATTTTATATTGGTGTTACATTGCAAGACAAGCAAGATGTCAGTGCCTTTTCATTTGATAAATTTATGATCGAACGATCAATCCCTACTGTTTGTATTTTTATTTAACATCATTATGGACCCAACAAAAAGAAATGTAACCTTAAAAACAATGGGGGTGGGGGGTGGTATACTTCATTTCCTTGGACTAGGCCTGTAAATTCTCAGTCAATTAACTGAAATCAGATAATTTGTCAAATACAAATATTTTAGAAAAGGAAAGAAAGAAAAAATGAAATGAAGAAAGAAAGAATTCACAAATCGTAGTCGAATGACCGTAAAGTAATTAGGAGTGTTTCACAGCGCTACGCATGTCTCATGAGGACCGTTTATATTAACGATGGATATAATATTGCCAAGGCTAAGCGATGCTTTTTAGAATTGGCGTGTCTGAACACATCCCAGTGTATTTTCACACAACCTTCGTTAAATTATTATATATATATCATTGTTGCTTGTGCTCTTGATCACGTTGCCGGTCAGCTGTCTCCACGAATCACGGTCCTCTGCGTTGCGCATGAAATCTGAGCTGCTTTTTAAGTCACATTTGGCCATTCTTAGGTTATTTAGATAAGTCATTCTTTGTCTTCGCTTCCTCTAGCTCTCTTTCCTTCGATCATCCCAGACGTTACCAACTTTTCTATTCCGACTCTTCACCACACATGTCCCGGAAAGCGTAACTGCCTCTTTCTGATGTTATCGATCAGTATTCTTCCCTTTCTCGCCTTCTCCAACACTTCCTCGTTCGCACACCCGTGCCAAATTTAAGTTACATTATTACAAACAAATACTATGAGCAAGAGACTGTATACCGACTTGACACGGGCGGTTCTAGATATGCATGTCTACTATTAAAACCCTTTTGACATCCAGAAGTTTCAAGTCTCTGTATTTCAGTCTCGGACAAATTATATACAATTTTAATAAATGATAAATAATTAGATTCTATAATTAGATGATTTGTTTGCCTTTGTCCAACTGTGATCTAGATATATTTTGAGAGCTTGGTTTTGAAATAATCATTGAGCATGTTACTAGCTCAGTATGTTCAAGTTGCATATTATGTAGTGAAATATATCATGTCGGTGTGAATTGTTTTGTTATTTGTTTGATTGTCAGACTATGTGCGCGTCTCCGTTTTCGTTTGTTGAATATTTATTGATTTTTAATCGGCACAGCAATAAGCCCGTAGAGGATTTAGAGAAGGAATATCATGTCTTTTTCTCGTCGTTATTATTTTTGGTGACCAGTTCAGTTTTTTAATGATATTATTTGTGACAGTTTCTTGGATCGTAATCGTTACTTCACACTGAATATTTTCATTGTTGTCAATGTCTTGTAGCAGTTGTGGATTCCAAATTGCGTCATATAACATATAGAAATTGATATTTTATGAAGCAAGTGGTAAAATTTCTCAAAAGTTACCGTCGATCTATTTTTAGACCACGGTAAAATCAATTATTCAAAAATAATGCGCTTGTGTGAGCAAACCAAGAACTATGCAATTATTTCATCAGTATGTCAAAATATTGTGAGAAATCCCCTCTTACTGGACCTGAACTATTTGTGTGTTTGAGCGCAGGCCTTTTCGTGGACTGGAAATATTATTATAGTCGAGGGGACGGAGCGGGGTAAATGGCAGGACATATTCTGATTGGTCAATGCTTAGTAATCCTGTGTGTGATTCCTTAACTCCCATAGTAGACAGGGAGGCACTTACTGTGTCTTCTATCCCCCTATATCTGTTTTTCAACATGCTTTCTGTCTTTGTCTTGGAATGAGATTACTAGGCCGGATACCCTAGCTAGGAGGGAAACAGTCAAATGTATATGTAGTCAGTTTTGGGAGATGTAAATCATCTCTCTGTTACGCACTGTATTGTTTTGTTTACATATTAATGATTTGTAAACATTTGAGTATTCCTCTTAGTTGGGACCTGTGCTTGTGTCTAGATGAGACTTTTAGGTGATCTCAAACTCCCCTTTGTCTTACTTTTTCTTGGGTGCTATAATAGTAATTCTAAAACATTTTACTATTCCGTTTTCTTCCTTTTTACTCGCGCTGATATGACCTTAATGTGTTGCAAGCACCGTAAAACCCTTAATGACAAATAAAACAGCACAACATGCTTAGTAACCGACGAATCATCAGCTTGTTATGAAACATGGCATCATCTATTTCAGTTATGTAAAGGATTAGACTTGTACCTAATTAACGATTGTTTTTTCAATATTATGAGGCTCTTGCATTTTGGGAGGTATTTGTTGATAGATTAAATAATTTTTCCTCAAAATCAAAAACAATTATAAACATGAACTTACAGGTGGACTGCCACACTGAAGTGTTTTGGATCCTCTATTGTTTATAATCTTCGTCAGTGACCTGCCTGATGACATTGATCCTAAATGAACAAAGTTTGCGGACGACCGACTTTTAATCCTAAAATTTAATTTTTTGTTTATTCATGTTTACGACGCCACTACCACATTATCTCATTCATCCTGTTTTGTTGATAAAGGGGAAACCCGAAACGTTAATTTGATCTGTTTTTGTAATTAAATTGAAGCTTACAATCAATATCACATGATTATTTATAAAATTTAATTATCATGTTAAACTTGATCAAAGGGCATCTCATGGCATATTGTCTATTCAGTCTTCATGTTGATATGAAACTATATTATATATGTTATATGTTATACACTGATATGACGTTATATGACGTTTCTTTATATTTTGTTATCATTTCTATAATATATTGTGAGGCTATTTACGAAATATAAAGATGTTAAAATAATGGCATATTTTAAACACCTTTTAAACATATTTATTTATATGGTAAATCTTGACATTGAAATAACCTATCCTATGTTTTTCCCCCTTCAATTTGGGGAAGGATGAAATCAGTAATCCTGAGTGGGGTTCCTGATCTCCCATAGTGGGCAGGGCGGTACTTACTGTGTCTTCTATCCCCCTATATCTGTTTTCCAACATGCTTTCTGTCTTTGTCTTGGAATGAGATTTTTTTGGTTTTATCCTTATCCTTACCGGATACCCTGGCTGAGAAGGAAACACTCAAATGTATAGTTAGTTTTGGGAGATGATATTTTTTTCTTTGTAAATCATCTCTCTGTTATGTACTATATTATGTTTTGTTTACGTACTATAATATATGATTTGTAAGCAATTTAGTGTATCCCTCTTGGTGGGGACCTGTGCTTGTGTCTGGATGAGACTTTTAGGTGATCTCAAACTAAGTACTTTGATAGTATGCTCTTGGAATCTACATAATATGTTTCCTATTTGAACCAATTCCCCTCTGTCTTACCTTTTCTTGGGTGATTTAATTGTAATTCTGGAACTTTTTACTATCACATTTTTTTTCCTTTTTACTGGCGCTGATATGACCCAAATGTGTTGCAAGCGCCGTAAAACCCTTAAAATCAAAACAAAATAAATCAAAAATATATCATAAAGATGCACATTTTACCATATTTGTTTACTAATTATCAATCTGGGGTGCACATTTTGGGGCTGGTCTCAGTCACCCCTACTGGCCTTAGTCACAAAGTTCCACTGTATATGTTATATAATATGACGTGATATTGTATCGGGGCTATGTGGTATGACACTCGCTTTCGGCTCGGCGCATGGTTGAATCATTGGAGAAGGCTCTTTACTCACATTCTCTCACCGTACTCAGGTGTAAAACGAGTACCTGGCCGCTAACCGTTGTCTCTGTCCGAAAAAATTGTAATACAGGCGTCATGTCCCGTCTTTCATATTGACTGTTGCTGTTGACCAGGGACCCCTTATAAACCGCTTTGAGAACGTTTAGTGGATATTGCGTTAAGTAAAAGCTTAAAACAAAACAAACAAAATAGGCTCAATATTGTAGATACGGAAAGCTGTCCGATAAATTTGATTCAAGCTGTGTCAACTCGACCCAGGCTCGCTCATCTATTATTCATACAACGGTAGGTATTTTAATATAGTAGTGTTTGTGTTTTTTGTTTATTTTTTTTTACATACCGGGATATTATAATAATTTCCACATTTTATGGTGAGCATTTACGAGCCTGATATTCCAAATGATTAAAATTTATTGTCTGTTGTAATGTAAGCGCTCCCAAACCAACACAATAGAAGGAACGAAATTAACGTCGCTCAGCTCTTCGTAAATGTTTTAGACAGCCATTTTGATGATTAGTTCTATATCAATCAAACTATAAACTTCAAAGTTACACATAGATTTTCGTGTGTGTTTGTACATTATACCAGCCTGGTGGATGCTGGAAGTATTTTACCTAAATGCAAAGCATTAATACAAACCATTTAATGCAATAGTAATAATAAATAAGTGCATATTTCCTGCTTGGTTATTAGACTTGGTACGGTGTGTTCACCAGACTTTGTGCTGAAAGTGCCATAATAACATCGGGTTCCCGTTTTAATGCGATACCAAAGAACTGAAATAATTTGCAGTGTGTCTTTTTTACGAAACCCGCCAAAACCCGACGAAACCCGACAAAGTTATGGGAAGTAGGTAACAGTGGGGAGTGAACCTGGGACTCAGGGAAGTGTACACCATTGGGGAATGAACCTGGGACTGGGTTTCGACGGGTTTCTTAAAAAAGACACACCCAATAAATTGTGGGCCACCGTGAATATCAAAACGGTATTGGGTCGGGATGAATCGGACCTCGTAAATGGGAAAGAAAAGTCGTGACATCAAACCCTAAAACATATCTGTTTCGTCTTTAGTAGATGATATGAGAAGCAAGATAGGTCTGTCTGGTTTGTGTTGTGTGTTGTGTGTGTGTGTGTGTTTGTGTGTGTATGCGTGTGTGTGTATGCTTGTGTGTGTGAATGAGTATGTTTCAGCCAAAGTAATTTGTAATTTAAGCGCATAGAGTCTGGTGTCTCTGAGCTATAGCGCTATATAAGTTTTCAGCATTATTATTATTATTATTATTATTATTATTATTATTATTATTATTATTATTATTATTATTATTATTATTATTATTATTATTATTTACTATTATTATTATTATTATTATTATTACTATTATTTTGTAACCAGTCCTTCCGAGTAATAATAATGAATAGAGTACATAATGGAGGTAAAGCTATTTTAACAGTAGGATGCATGGGCAGATTCTTAGGATTACCGGAGGTAAAAGAGCGATGACGTTCCATCTTTATTGTCGACCAGCATAATTTATTTAGGCTAGAATATAAAATGCCATCACTCTGGGGCCAGAAGATCAATTACACAAGGTATATATCCAGTTCTCCGGAAGAGTGGTTGTACACTTCCAATGAAATAGGAACCAGTTTTTTTTTGTCATCACACTTTTCTTCCTTATTCAGCTCAGAATTAAAGTGATAGTAAATACAATCCTTGAATTTTTTGTAATATAAGAAACTATTTACTCTCCACCATAAAGAACAGAAATATTAATGATGAACCCCACGTTTCATGTTTGTGACAATAAATTTAATTCCCGTCACCGAGTTTATCTCGACATAAAACCGCTTTGAGTCGATGGGTCACAATTAGAGATAAGAGTAATTTCAATAGGTCTTGTATTTCATTAAGTCATAGCAAAAAAAAATAATAAAAAACCAAACCTCGAGACTGAAAAGTGCTCCTTTCAATTTTATCTTACATTGCGCATTCAGTTCCACTAAAGGCCTTCTTCTTTCTAAAACTGAGCTTTTATATAGCGCAATATCAACTAAAACGTGCTCAAAGCTTTTTACAAGGGGTCCCTAGCAAACAGCAACACGTAACATGAAGGACTTGACATGATGCCTGTAGGCGATAATACATATTTTTCGGACAGAAACAACGCTGTTTACGACCAGGTATTCATTTTACGCATGAGTACGGTGAGAGTATGTGAGTAAGGAGCCTTTTCCAAGGACTCAACTATGCGCCGAGCGAGGCTGGAACACAGGACCTTCCGATCCGAAAGCGAGTGTCATACCACAAGACCACATAGCCATTCAATTTCAATAAATCATTGTCGCTTCAGATGGTGTTACCAACACGTCTCTTTTCACATAAATAATTCTTGCCACGTTTTTATTTCTTTTTTGTTTCATTTTCCGTTATTTTCTTTCTTAATTTTTTTTTCGATTGTTTTCTTATCCTTGAATAGTTCCCTGTTTTTAATAAAATTCCCATTATTAATCCCATAGAGGAAATTAGTCTCTAGGCTCTATCCTAAGGGGAGACTGGAATAACCCAGGCGTCTGCCGCAGTGCAGCGTCGCAAATTGAGCTAGGGCAAGGTTACTTGCTCAAGGCCACACAACGCAGCGGCCGGTGATCGAACTCGGTTCCTTTCGGGTACGGAGCAATGATCATACCGGTGAGCCTCGCTGTCCCCATATATTTAAAGATGTAGACGACAACGGTAACATCGTGGTAGGTATGGCCTATCTCAATTTATCAAATTAATATATAAAGGGTTTCTTTTGGTTCTTGGTTGTATATTCTTACATTTTTGTACATTTGCATATTATATTATTATTATTATTATTATTATTATTATTATTATTATTATTATTATTATTATTATTATTATTATTATTATTATTATTATATTATTATTATTATTATTATTATTATTATTATCATCATCATATTATTATTATTATTATTATTATTATTATTATTATTATTATTATTATTATTATTATTATTATTATTATTATTATTATTAATATTATTATTATTATATTATGTAACCAGTCTTTCGGAGTAATAATAATGAATATATATACATTGTCGTCAACTTTGTGTTTCTACATTTTCATGCATGCCACATCTCTAAACGAATTTCCATTTTTCGTTTATGAATAAAGTATAAAGTATAAGTATGATGCATTCTGTCAGAATTCTATGTGGGCTCCCATTCAAACCCCATCCTCATGCTAACCAAGTTAATAATAAAAAAAATAATAATAATGTACTTTATTCATCCAAAAAGTATATTTTTGTACAGACGTATAAAATGCCGACAATGATACATACAAAAATATAATCATCATCCATCGTGGCTTGTGCTCTTGAGCACGTTGACGGTCAGCTGTCTCCACGAATCACGATCCTCTGCGATGCGCATGAAATCTGTGTTGCTTTTAAAATCACATTTGGCCATTCTTAGGTTATTTAAATAAGTCATCATTTGTCTTCCTCTCGCTCTCTTTCCTTCGATAATCCCAGATGTTACCAACTTTTCTATTCCGTCTCATCGCCACACATGTCCCGTATATATAAACGTAAATAAATGTGGTAAAGTAAAACTTGGTAATAGGTATAGTGTTATAATATTGTAAGCTGTAAGAATAATTACATTGTATAAATTTCAAGAGATGTACATATTATATAATTGTAAAGATATAGCTATCTAGTAAAGTGTATATTGATGTCAACGTATAAGAAAAAAAATAGTAAAAAGCTAAGAATTAGATACAGTATAATAATATTGTAAATTGACGGAGAAAAATTACATAGTATAAATTACATAGTACATATATATTAAATAGGTAAATTATATAGTTGTAGCGATTTTATAAATTGATGTTAAAAAATTGTGGGTATGGAGTAATTTTAAAGAAATAGATTCAAAGTTAAACAGACGTAGACCAAAATTTATACATTTTTTCTTTATTAAAAATTCTGCAACTGTAAGATAAAAAGGATCGGAGGTATCTTTCACTTTTTGTTCGGATAGACAACAATCGGTCACTTCTGTTCGACTTAGTGATCTAATGATTTAGAGGATGTGCTGGATTGTCTAAAATATTTCCAATTTTTCTTAAGCAGTATTCTGTATATAAATCATTAAAAGAAGTGGATCCTGTGGTAAGTGTGTTAACTCTTTTAATAGTCCTGTCAAAGATAGCTTTTGCTGAGCTAAGACAATTCACCCCCCCCCCCCCAGACAGTAATACAAAAAAACCAAAAACACTTTCAATTACAGATCTATAAAATAATGTACAAAGTGTTTTGTCAATGTTTACCTGGGATAATTTCCGTAAAAAGTACATTCTTTGATTCATTTTATTATTGATATAACTGATTTGTACGTCCCACCGGAATTTGTCCATGGTGACTCCTAGATATTTGTATTCTACTACTTGCTCTACTTTTTCATTTTTAATAGTGATATTATGGTCTTTTATATTCTTATCTTTTCTAAAGTCTATAATTATTTGGTCTTCAATGTGGCTATTGTCGCATCAGGAAACAAATTTATTTATTTATTCCTTATAATTTATTTCGTCATTATTAGTAATTTAATTTTAAAAGGGGTATGTTTAGATCTGAACTTTTACAGTCGTTTGTATAAAGTATAAAAAGCATGGGAGAGATTACACAGCCCTGCGAAGCACCAATATTTATAGTTATGTTATTGGATACGTCTCCTATTAGTTGTATATACTGTATTCTATTTGTAAGGACGTCTAGCACCCAGAAGATGATATACGGATTAAATTTAAAAGTAGACAGTTTATGAGCAAGGAGGTGGGGCTGAATCGTATTAAAGGCGGACGAAAAATCAACAAAAAGAATCCTGCAGTAAATTTTAGGCGTGTCTAAATGTTTGTAGGTATTATTTGTAAAAACAAGGATAGCGTCTTCTACATTGCGCTTACTTTGGTAGGCAAATTGTTAAGGGTCTAAAAGAGGTCTAACATGGTTATTGGTTCGTAACAAAATGTTTTTTCAAAACATTTCATGCGAGAGCGACAGGTCTCAGATCATTCATTGATTTTACTTTGTCTTTTTTGGGGACAGGAATGATTTCTGAAGTTTTCCATTATTATTATTACTATTATATTATTATATATATTATTATTATTATTATTATTATTATTATTATTATTATTATTATTATTATTATTATTATTATTATTATTATCTATTATTATTATTATTATTATTATTATTATTATTATTATTATTATTATTATTTATATTATTATTATTATATTATTATTATATTTATTATTATTATTATATTATTATTATTATTATTATTATTATTTATTATTTTATTATTATCATTATTATTATTATTGTTGTTGTTGTTGTTGTTGTTATTATTAAACTACAGCCCGCAGATGCATGAGGCCTGATGAAGAACGTGTGAGAACCTTTATGAGGACAAGATCATTGCATTTCCGGAGAAGGTTTGGACCATCACAAGACATTTTATTTGTACAGACCGCAACCTTGTATGCGTTTAATGTAACATCTATTACGTTGGCGATACGGGGAAATGACTGTGAGATCGCTTTGCACAGTGACTACGGGACATTGCCAGAAATCGGAAAAAAGGTGTGGCACGACAATTCCACCAATTTGGCCTTTCTGGCCCAACCCAAGGCCGCTCACATTTGTATTAAAATTCAGCTACTGAAAACATATCTCATTGACGTTTAATGATAGTCTTATAGAGCGCACAGTATCCTAAATCATGAGGCTCTTGGCGCTTTACATCAACACAAAACAAGATAGAAATTACATGACATAAAAAAAGAAATGTTTTCAAATTTCTTGAACACAGACAATGATTTGGACTCTCTGATGCTCTATGGAATGGTGTTCAATACAAACGGACCAAAATGAGAAAAGGACATTCACACAGCATTTGTACAAATGCGTGGGATAGCCAAACGGGCGGTGTCATTGGAGGAATGCAAAGATCGGGTTGTCGAATATTTCTTTAGGAGCTCTGTGGGGATGGGAGGGTTAGTGTTTTCCAGACAACGATAAACTAGGACACATGCTTTGAATGTGTTCCTTTTCTCAACAGACAGCCAGTGTAATCTCGGAAGGAGAGGTGTAACAGAGTCAAGTTTCCGCCTTCGAAAGACCAATCTGGCAGCATTATCTTTGACCGTCTGAAGCCGCCGGAGCAAATGTTCCTAGACACCAAACAACAAAGCATTACAGTAATCCAGCTTTGAAAATAAAAAAAGAAACGACAAGCTTTTGGTAACATCCCCAAAAAGGAACTGTCATATAGAACCATTTTTTTTTTGCAACTGACACATCAATGATTGGATCATTGTCTTAATTTGGTGGTCCATCGACAGTTCTGAGTCTAAAAATGCTCCAAGATTTTTGATCTTGTCAACAATATCTAATGACATCTCTCCTACTTTCAATTTCTTCTCGTTCCAAATTCTTCTGTTCCCTACATACATCCTCTCCGTTTTGTCGTCATTCAACATTAGTCTGTCCTACACATCCAATCCCTTACACCTAGTACACATTTTTTACATGTACTTATAACATTTTGTAGGTTTTTGGTACATTGAGATCCAAACAACTGGTTGTCATCAGCATATTGGTGGTAGGACAGGCTAAAGCCCTGATTTATGTAGAGAACAAAAAACAGGTCCCTGTGGGACACCACATTCCAAAGGAATTTGATCGGACTTCAAAATATTTACAACCACAATTTGTCGTCTATCTAATAAATACGATTTAAACCAACTGAGTGCGTATCGGAAATGCAGAACAATATTTCTAAACGTTTTAACAGTAGGTCGTGATCGATAGTGTGAAAAGTTGATGATAAATCAAGAAGGTTAAGAAGTGTGCAGGAACATTTATCGATGATTTGAAGAAGATCATTTACAACCCGGACAAGAGCAGTTTTTTAAGAACCCCGTAGACTCAACACCAAATTGGAATATTATTACTAGACTATCGCATCTGTGGTATATCTAAAGTTTGTGTTATTCTCTTCATCGTTGGAGAAGATATAAACACATTCATGATCACTGGATCACTGTCCAGTCTTCATTCTTCTGGATTATTTTTTCACACATTTATTGGATTTATTTCAACTGATACATTACATTTCACATTCATTTCTTTTCCACTCGTGTTTTTTTATGCACCAACTTTTATGCTTTGTTTATTATCCCGCTCAATTTGGCACTCATTAGTGACCTAGCAAACATTGCAAGATCTTAATACAGAAAGGACCTGCCGAAAACTTCTCTGCCGTCGATTTTGTTTCTTAATATTTGTTTTCACTGATATTTCTTTGTTAGCTGAATAAGGAATATGAACCCGAAACATTCCGTGTTTGGTATTTTATTCTTTTTTTTTAAGCTATTATATTCTTTTTTTGTTTACTACTTTTTAGAAATTGCTTGGTGCCCTTTTGAATAGGGCACTAGTTTATCGCAAAGTATTTTCGGCAGATCTAACAGACCCAGCTACCCAATCATTGCTGAGTGAACAGGGCAGGGGGGGGGGGGGGCAGAAGAAAAGCTCGATTTCACTCAGGATTGATCTCGGTCCCTTCGCGTGTGAAGTGAGTATTCTACCAACTAAGCTATCGGGAAAACCAGTTATATAAATTGAGCTTAAATTTTAATTTTTAGTATCGTGTCGCTATGTGGTCTTGTGGTGATAATCATCTTGGGACCGATAAGTCGAGGGTTCGAGTCCCACTAGGAACGGTGCTTAGTTGAGTCCTTGAAAAAGGCTCTTTACTCATATCATCTCACTGTACTCAGGTTTAAAATGAGTACCTGGTCGTCAACACCGTTGTCTCTGTCCGAAAAAAAGTAATATCTCCTAACACGAAACATGTTTCGTCTTATATGTTTAGTGTTGCTGTTGGCTAGGTCTCCTTGTAAAACGCGTTGAGCATGTTTAGTGGTTATTGCACTATATAAATGCTCAGACTTTATATACGTTTCTCTACAACTTTGATACGCGGAGACCGATGTAAAAACATAGGTTGAGAAACCTATTACTTTGTAATTGGATTCAATAGTCTGATGTCACGTCTTAAAAAGACGATTATTTGATTATACAAGACGTATGTTCTAGGCTAATATATAGATGGTGTGCTTTTTAAGAAAAATGCTCAACCCATGGTTGGGCAGAAGGTTACTTGCTGTGTCTTCTATCCCCTTATATCTGTTCTGTTTGCCGAGATGCTTTCTGTCTTTGTCTTGGAATGCGATTTATTTTGTCCTGGACCTTGTCGAAGTCCTTAGCCAAGAGTCAAATAGTTAGTAGCTGTTTTGGGAGATAAATATGTTCCCTATTTGAACCAGTCTCCTTTATATTTCCTATTCTTGGGTACCTTTATTTATAATTTTTTTTCACTATCCCTTATATTTCCTTTTTTATTAGAGCAAAAGTGACCTAAATGTGACGCAAGCGCGTAACAACTGTAAAAAGAAAAACAGGAAAAAATACCCACGGGGTCTACATTAAAAAAACAAAAAACAAAACAAAACAAAAAACAACAAAACAAGAAAACATAACCTCGTAGGCTGTTTTTGGGGATTTTTTACATTGTATTTTTTCTTACTTTTGTATGCACTGATTCATACACACTTTTTCAGATCTTTATCTCACACCAGTGCCTGCTCCGTAATTTGTCACATTTTTTTCGTAACAGGATAATCTGTCACATCTGCAAACAATGACGTTGGATTCGAATGAGAAAAAAAAATGATGATAATATATTAATATATACAGAAGAGGACAAAATTACAGACAAATCGAACAATGAAAACGTAGATAATCCAGAAAAATGTAAGTACCTGTTTTTTGCTCAGACATTTGTATTTCACTTCTTCCTCTTCTTCTTCTTCTTCTTCTTCTTCTTCTTCTTCTTCTTCTTCTTCTTCTTCTTCTTCTTCTTCTTCTTCTTCTTCTCTTCTTCTTCTTCTTCTTCTTCTTCTTCTTCTTCTCTTCTTCTTCTTCTTCTTCTCTCCCCCTCCTCCTCCTCCCCCTCCTCCTCCTCCTCCTCCACCTCAGAAGGTGGGAGGCATACCACAAGACCGCAGCACATAAGCCTACTAAACTATGAAACAATATCCTGAGAAGTTGATTTATAGATAGTATGCGCTTGTCTAAGAAGCTCACAACAATGCCATCCGGAAGTAAAACGGACCAACACACAAAACGGTATGTAATCTTGAACGTTTATAGTCTGGTTAATACAGTTAAGTGAGAATTACTCATAAACGCGGATGGCAAAAAAACAATAACAAAGACCTGAGTGACGTCAACTTCGAAATATCTTTAGGAATTACATATAAATCAAACGAGGAACGTTTGAACCTTTCTAAATATTGATGTAGACAATTATTTTTCTACTTATAAACGCACGTGATCCACCACGCGTTAATCGAGACTAGTGTTATGTCAAGATAGAATAGGTAAAGATAATAAGGGACAGCGTGGCTCAGCGGTTCGAAATGTACCAAGTCACCCGCCGCTACGCTGAGTGGCTTTGAGCAATTCACCACGCCCTAGCTCACTTTGCGGCGCTGCTCTGCGGCTGACGCCTAGGTTATTCCAATCTTCCCTTGGAATAGACCCTGATGACAAATTTCCCCTTGGGGATGAATAAAGGGGATTTTATTTTATTAAATTTTTTTTTTGAAATATTAAATTCGAAATAATCATATTTATAAAATTGTGAAGTTTATTTTTACAGTTAGAAAGATCATACCACGCGGAGTCCCAGGTTTGAGATATTTTGCTAAGATTAGGGTAATTTAAATCGATTGATATTTGAAGGAAGAGTTTTCTTGACACATTTGTAAATACGAGTTTTTTTCTACGGTATGGTAGTTAACTTGGTTAAATAGTCCAGAAATAAGAGTACTTTAGTCAAATGAAGTTAGTTTTTGAGAAAATAGAGATTAAAGCTTGGATTCAGATGTAGAGAATGGTACAAAAATAAAATAAATAAATGAAAATGGAAAAATCGAGATTGTATTACTAGCCGACAAGTATTCCTTCAGAGCCGGAGTTTATCCCGGTTTAAGTAGCGCGAAACGGACAATAGCAATTTCTTGCTACCCTTTGGATAAGACACTAGTTTATCGCAAAGTACATTCCACCAGATCTAACAGATACAGCTACCGAGTCACTGATGGGTAGATGGGGGGGGGGGGGGGGGGGGGGGTCAGAAAAAAATCTCGACTGCACCTGACATCGATCACGGTTCCTTTGCGTGTGAAGCGAGTGCTCTATCAACTGAGCTATAGGGACCTCCTCTAGCCTACAAGAAGTGCCAAATACTTTCCCGCCGTCTGCCTAGATTTTAAGTGATGTAATAATGTTTTTATTGTTTTTTTTATTGTCTGAAGAAGGGGCATGAGCCTCGTTTCATTTATTGTCCTTTAAATTTATGCTCAATACTTTCTTTACAGTCCACAGCTTCTAGCAGGTTAGTATTACTCTAATAAAATTAAGGCATTCAGATGAAGGACTGAAATTATACTTATAAAAGCAATTGGATTCAATAGTCTGATGACACGTCGTCCAGCAACGGCGAGCAGCATGGTTCTAAACAAAGAAAATTGGTACTTTTTATTCTTCATGTTGGCAAGAACTTTTTCATATGTCATGTCATCAGAATGTATAAATGTTAAAACATGATCATATTTATGTTTTTCTCCTCTGGACACACTTTTATGCTCGTCGGAGAAATATTTCATAAGGGCATCCGCCATTGTTCCGAAACTTTAGAACCAGTTACTAAGTTACTACGCGTCATTACAAGGGAAGTGACGTCATGACTGTAGAAGCCAATTGGTGAGTCAACTAAGGTGCTTATGCCTTAAGTTCATCACAAGTCAGCTGAAACATCATGAAAAATGTGACTGAAGTTCTTTTAGTACTTGTGTTTTTAATTTCTCTACTGTTTTATTATTTAGACTTTATCTAATCTTTGACTCTCTCCTTACCGATCATTTTCAGTATTCTTCCAAAATGGCAGGCTTACCCAGCAGAAAAATGTTTTAAATCACAAACAAGCTCTCTACAAAACAACTTTATGTTCTTATTAATGAAACAAAGATCATTCTTCAAAGTTTGTAATGTAAAAAATAAATCTGGATTTTTAAAATGTATATTGTATTGTAACAAATGTGACGATTTTGCTGCAGGTAGGGAGAGGGTTAAAGTCACCATTGCCATCTCGTCATAATATCGGTTTGGGATGGACTGTTAAACGATAAAGTCATCTGTATCTTCACTCTGAGAGATATCTTTGGGGACATTTTACTATATTTCTCTGGTGGGGCCCCAAAAGTATGGAACAAATTAGGTTAACAAATCAAAGACGCCCCTGAACTCAGTAATTTTAGGAAACTTTTGAAAACATTTCTATTTAGTAGTATTAGTATTTATTGCGTTTTGTGTTACCTATTGTATTTGTATGTGTAGAGCCTTAGAGCACTTTGTAGATTCTGTGCGCTGTAAACATTAATTGTTATAATTATTACATTATTGCATTACATCCCACCAGTAACATTATGGAGATCATGTCGACTGTTTGTGGCCATACTTGGAGCTTTGGTCATGAGTATGTCCATTGCTAGTCAGGCCAGCATGACTTCAGCCATGGTCTGCATGCTGAAAGATGATGACGAAGATAACATTCTCAGTCACCACCGTCAGAAGAGGAATTCAGGCAATCCTGACAGTAATAGCATTTTCCTGAAAAACGACACTGCTTTTGACGTAGTCACATCAGGAAATGAAAGTGGCAATGAGGTAATTGGTGAATAGAGGATTTTTTCATTTGTTTGTATTGAATAAACGATTTAAAAATATTTTTTTCTAACCTCAGGAATGAGGGACATGTTTGTAGTCACTTTGTTAGTTTAGTTTTATCTTCATCTTATACATACAATAATAAACATAGGCACAGGGATATTGACCTTAAAACAAAATCACTAACTAAACAAATAAAGAAATACAAAAATAAATAAATAATTAAATAATTAAATAAATAAATAAATAAATAAATGAATGAATAAATAAATAAATAAATAAATAAATAAATAAATAAATTTTTTAAAAACCTGGATTTCATATGACTTAATAAAGCTATAACATTATTAATGATTTAACGAGTCCTCTGAAAGGTGATTCATCTTAACTATACCATTCTTTCATCTCTCATTCATCTTTAATGTTTCAGCCATCGTGTTTAGTTGACAAAAGAGAAACCAGAAACCTTCACATTATGTTTATCGTTATTCAAATTGAAGCGTCCAATCCCCAATCCGTTTGTCTATTGTTATTTATTTCTTCGAGCTTGAAGCAGCGACATTTGCATTGTGTCGTGATGCGAGTTTTAGGTGATCCCAAACCAAGCAATTAATGGTTTTCTATTTGAATATAAGTCTATTCCCTTTTTTTGAGACAGTCCAGTTTGTCTTACTTTGTTTCGGGTATATTTAATTGTATATTTATATTTTTTCAACAATCCAATCGTCTTCCTTTTGACCCCCCCCCCCCCCAAACAAACAAATAAACAATCAAAGCAAGACAAGAACAAACCCCCCCCCCCCCCACCCCCCACCCCCCAAATAAAAAAAGAAAGAACAAAAACAACAAGCATTGGAAAGAGCAGTGAAGAGTAAGTTAGGACAAGTTATTCAAATATGATCAAGAAAATCTGTCTTGTCATGAAACTTGGAAAATAAATCAACCCAATTAAGAGTCATGAGCTAATGTGATGGAATTTTTTTATTAGAGCAGTTGACAAATCGAACACGAATAAGTGAAATAATAAAGTAATCTTAAATAATTCTTCGATGTTTACTTTTGACATGTTGCGCAAAATGAAACGAATTACTACTTTGTTGACATCCTTATAATATATATATATATATATATATATATATATTATATATATATATATATATATATATAATGCACATTGATATTGCACAACCTATCCTCCTGGTTGGAGGCTCTGGGCGCCCATGTATATATATATATATATATATATTATATATATATATATATATATATATATATATATATATATACATATACATAATATATATATATATAATATTACAACTCCAGAAGAACAACCATTTTAACTATAATGTGTTAGAGCTTGTCCCCTCTTTTTTTACACACATTGATGTATGTATCAAGTGATATCAATGTATCATTACATTATATTTTAGGCTTGGAAATTTTCATGGGATTCCCAGACCCAAGGCTGGGTGGTTTCTTCATTCTTCTTTGGTTACTTTTTTATGCAGATTCCCTCTGGAATAATCGTTACAAGGTGGGTAATTTAATGTTAAGTGATGGAATACTATCATGTGCCAGACTTTTAAAATAATTAGATGCAAATGACCCGAACTGTGCTGCAATTGATCCTTAGTAATGGCATGCGCATCCAACCAACCTTTTATTTACACGTTGCTTAGGCAGCGAACTGAAGTTGGCCCGTGAATAAATTTAAGCTGTTTACTCTGTCTGAGGGAAATACCCCAGGAGACCACGACCATAGTTTTAATAGCCTAAATGTCCCATCTTTTATTTTGTGGGAAAACCATGATTATGTTCCCCCCCCCCCCCTTTAAAGAAAACAATATCTATGTGCAGGGAAACTAAGATTGTGGCTTGTTTTGGTTGATATGTACCACAATTTCATTTATAATTTATAGAGAAGTTTGCCTATAAAAACATTTGTCAAAAATAGAATGAACCGATTTTCTCTGCTTTGTGGGTGTGTCAGATTATTTTCAAAGGAATAATAAAATCAAATCCATTCTGAATCAGACTGAAATCTTATACTAAGTTGGCCATGAAGTCAAGTTGAAATCAAGTGAAACACGTCTCTCGATCCTATATTTGACATTCATTCATAGCAGCGGAATATCTTTTTGGTCACATTAGTGAAAAGGGAAACAATGATGGGATATTCACAAATAATTTCAATTTTATTTGAAATACTTACAAGTAGAGTAAGACAATGACTTATAAAAACCAAGAAGAAAGATTTAAACAATACCATCGCAAAAGTTATATTATTATATGTCTTCTTCTTTTTTTATAAATCGGCTGACTCTTGACTGAGCATTAGCGGAAGTGTTGATATTCAAAGATAAAATATGTAACCTTCCTGATTGTACCTCATGAATCTTTTAAGATCCCAATATTGTTCAAAAGCTTGATACTAACTGGTAGGCTGGTCCAAAAGCGAAACATACTTCTTTCGCTTTAATTTTTCATGAATCTCAAGTTGATAAAAAACAAGTAAATTCTCTGATGCGAAGGCAAAAAGTTAATAAATGACCGTTTTGATTTGTTTTAATCATCGGAAAATTTTTCATCTCATCATAGTGATAATTCACTTAATAAGATTTAAACAAATAGAAGAGAGGTCATTTTGTTTACTCAACGTCATACATAGATCAAGTGACACTGACAATATCAATGCATGTGCAGATAACTGGGATGCATAAACAAACAGTATATAGGACTTTATGGTTACTCATTGTCATAGATATAGAATGAACACTGATGATATATCATATGACTTGTCCGGATGAGACTTATAGGGGATCTCAAACTAAGTACATTTGTGGTATGCTCTTGGAATCTACATCTGATCCCTATATGTTCCCAGTTCGACTATGTCTTACTTTTTCTTGGGTGCTTTAATTGTAATTCTAGACCTTTTTACTATCCCATTTTCTTCCTTTTTACTTGCGCTGATATAACCTAAATGTGTTGCAAGCGCCGTAAAATAGCCCTTAAAAACATAAAAACATAAAGGATGAGTTCTCTGGACAAAATGTTTAATATTTGTTTTTCTAGAGTACGGAGCATAGAGCCTGCTAATCAATCGTCTAATCATTATACACTGATGCCATGTGTCACCAGATAGCATATAATATGTGAATGATGGGACTCAGTCAAGTATGACAGTTAAAGTAAACAGTATATTCCTAATCAGGAATAAATTAGATGGCATTGATACATATTTCCCAGGGCAATAATTATCACATCGATGGCATAAAAACGACAGTAATATTAACAGTAATATTAGTTGATGTTGTTAATCGGTGAAAATTATTAAAAATTTCTGTAAATCCGAATACCTTAATGTGATCAAGTGAATAATATCATTATGAATGCCACGATTTGCTAAAAAAAGGCCAATCGGACAGCTCCTCGCAGGAATTTCTGTACTTGATGTTTATGCTGGACCGATACTACTACTACTACTACTACTACTACTACTACTACTACTACTACTACTACTACTACTACTACTACTACTACTACTACTACTACTATTACTACTACTACTACTACTATATACTACTACTTACTACTACTACTCTACTACTACTACTACTACTACTACTACTACTACTACTACTACTACTACTACTACTACTACTACTACTACTACTACTACTACTACTACTACTCCTACTACTACTACTACTACTACTACTACTACTACTACTACTACTACTACTACTAATACTACTAGTATTAATACTTACTACTACTACTACTACTACTACTAATACTACAAATAATGATAATACTGCCAATACTACTACTAATGCTACTACTAATACTACTAACAATACTAATACTACTCATAATACTAATAATACTAATTACACTAACAATAATAGTCTTAATAATACTAATAATTTTAATAATACTAATAACAATAACAATAATATTACTAATAATACTATATACTAACAATTATACTAATAATACTACAAATAATACTACTTATGATAATACTAATTATACTACTACAACTACTACTAGTACTAATACTAATCCTAATACTACTAATAATACTAATAGCACTAATAATAATATTAATAATAATACCAATAATAATGATAAAAATAATAATAATAATAATAACAGCAATAATAATAATAATAATAATAATAATAATAATAATAATAATAATGATAATAATAATGATAATAATAGTAATAATAATTATATTAATAATAATAATAATAATAATAATAATAATAATAATAATAATAATAATAATAATAATAATAATATAATAATAATAATAATAATATAATAATAATAATAATAATAATAATAATAATAATAATAATATCGTATTGACAATTGAGCAAGTCGGATGTCATGAACACAGCCGTTTATTACACTAGATATCTTTCACTTTAGTTTTCTACCGCCTCACCCCCAATGGGAACGACCCACCGTCGATGACGGGGAGACCACCGTGTGGTTACGTCATAAAAGATGTCCTGAACGTGAAAACTGGCCTATATTTATCCCTACAGGTAGAATGCACCGCTTGGATTTCATTGTCAGTCAGGCTATAGGACAGATTTCGTAAAATCGTTCATTTTTACACTGCAATTGCTGACCATACACTTCTTCTATATTTTTCTATTTTATATGGATATAACGGCCACATTTTCGTCTTCAAGACGCAATTATTTTCATTGATATCAAGAAATGGTGAGTATACTTTATTCTCTCTTGAAAAATGTATATTTTTCTATTTAAAATTAACCTGAAAAATATTTTTAATTGTTTAAAAAATTCAAATTGATGTTATCTGAGTTTTGTTACCCTAACACATGGTAGTAAATATATTTTTATATTTTATATTTTTAATTGTTTAAAAAATTCAAATTGATGTTATCTGAGTTTTGTTACCCTAACACATGGTAGTAAATATAAGAGTAATAATATACTTTTAATTTAGCATTTATTTCAATGATTTGTAATGACCGGTTTCTGCACAATGAATGTGTAAACACATCTTGTCTACTCGTAATTCTTTGTTGGCTAACAAAATAGTCCCGTATTCAGACAAACTCCTGAGACAAAAGAACACGAGTCCAATTGTGATGATAACGTTATAGTTGTTGTTGTTTTATGGTGATGATGATGATGATGATGATGATGATGATGATGATGATGATGATGATGACGATGATGATGATAGCGCAGTAATAGTAGTAATCGTAGTAGTAGTAGTAGTAGTAGTAGTAGTAGTAGTAGTAGTAGTAGTAGTAGTAGTAGTAATCGTAGTAGTCGTAGTAGTAGTAGTACACACACACACTCAGAGAGAGAGAGAGAGAGAGAGAGAGAGAGAGAGAGAGAGAGAGAGAGAGAGGGAGGGAGGGAGGGAGCGTGTGTGTGTGTGTGTGTGTGTGTGTGTGTGTATAAAACTCATGTACGCACATTTTTAGCACGGAACGATTTTTATTGCTTGTTCAGTCAAGTTCTCATGATTTCTCTGTGAAAATTGAACTTTGAACCTATAACTTTCACACCGATTTGCCATTCCGTCTTCACGATTCGCACCTTCCCTCGATATTCTTCTACATCGCCCGTTGGTACAGTCAACGGGCGTGGGAAAAGAGGGTAGATAGATATATTATGACATCAAAAAGCGATGTGATCAAAGGTGGCGGATGATTGTGTAACATCAAAAGCCCGGTGGACTGCGCTACAAGGCCGAAGTTTCGAGAGTATATGTGATTTGAGTGGGAGGGGCTTATTTGACTTTGCCGATGACCGACTGGTGGACGATTGAAATTATAATTGTCCTTTTTCAGCAGCCAATTGGAAATGGGTAATTGTAAACATCTGATTGGCGCTCCATGGAGAGAAATCAGTTTGGAGATCATGGGATGAAATTGCTGGAGTGATGGAGTAAATTTGAAATGAATTGAACGTAATTTGGGGCGTTGTCTAGGTGTCAAATAAGACTCTCGCAGACCGGTGATAAATCAAATTTTTTGGCCGTAAATGCTACAGTAAACTTCTTTCTCTATCTTATTTTTGCTAAAAATATTTCAGAGTGGGTATATAGGCGGATTCCATTTTGAATAACGGGCATTTAGAACTATATTTTAAAGGAAAATTATTACGTTATTATTATTAGCAGGCATCTAGGCGATCACTATCGTATTATTACTAACAATCAATAATATTATTATAACTCTTATAATTACAATTATTATTATTATTATTATTATTATTATTATTATTATTATTATTATTATTATTATTATTATTATTATTATTATTATTATTATTATTATTATCATTATCATCATCATCATCATCCTCATCATCATCATCATCATCATCATCATCATCAATATCAATAGTAACTAATGATTTTTTTTCTTTACTCAGATGAATGGTCATACTGAAACAAGCATTGTCTCAATGCAAATGTCAAATGGACTCTGCCGAATAAGCTGTGAAAGGGCTCAAATGAGATATGTGGTTAAAAAACATTTCGTGCAAACTGCTCCAGAATTAGGAAGTGAAGTTCCACCGGTGAAAAAAAAAGAAAACAGAACGTTGGCTAATTAGATGCTATTTCTGTGAAATGTAACAATCAGCTGTTCCTTACAATAATCGTGAGGTTTTACGTATGTTAATAAAAAGTATAAAAATGTGTTAAGATCTAGACGTCTATACAAAGTTCAAAGGAATACTTATAACTTTTCTTTACCTATGATTGTCAATTTATTTTAAAATAACAGTTCATTTTGATTATCTGATCATTAATCCTCCCCCCCCTCCCATCTTTTTCAATGCGTTTATCACGAATTTTTATTGTCAAAAAATGGATATTATTTATTTTTTACTATTATTATTATTATTATTATTATTATTATTATTATTATTATTATTATTATTATTATTATTATTATTATTATTATTATTATTATTATTAATTATTATTATTATTATTACAATGGTGATCAAGAGTAAGATAAATACACTGATATTATATGATTATTACTAGTATTAGTATTACATCGATATCACGTGTTTCAACTGATTCACAATGATCATTTCTATTATCCACGATGCTTCGGTTGTTCAATAAGCAGACCAGTTTCAACAAATTTCCATTTTAAATAGTATTAGCTATCTGGTCAGCGTCCTTTTTTTTTTTTTGTCACAGCACTGGAGAGAGAGAGAGAGAGAGAGAGAGAGAGAGGAAGAGAGAGAGAGAGAGAGAGAGAGAGAGAGAGAGAGAGAAGAGAGAGAGAGAGAGAGAGAGAGAGAGTGTGTGTGTGTGTGTGTGTAAGTGTGTGTGTGTGTGTTGGTGTACATAAAACTAATTTATGCAACGTTTTACGTCGAAACAATTTTCATTTTACCACCTCAGTTTAATCTCTCAACAGTTCTCTCTGACAATTGAACTTTGAACCTATAACTTTTAACACAGCTACGTCATTCCATCTTCACGATTCGCACCTCACCGCGATATTCTTTTATGTTGACTCGTGGTACAGTCAACGGGGTTGAGAGAAGAAGATAGATATTGAGTGACATCATCAAAAGCGATGTGATCAAAGCTGGCGGATGGTTGTGTAACATCAAAGACCAGTGACTGGTCTACAAGGCCTATCATATTCGTGGGTATGTGTGATTTGAGTAGGAGGAGCTTTCTTGACTTTGCTGATGACCGAGTGGTGGACAATTGAAATTAGAATTGTCCTTATTCAGCAGCCAATTGGAAATGGGCAATTGTAAAAAGCTGATTGGACGCTCCATGGAAAGAAAGCAGTTTGAGGGACATGAAAGGAAATTGCCGGAGAGCGTGGAGTGGGGAGGAGTAAATCATATTGAATGAATTGATAGTAATTTGGGGCGTTGGGAAGTTAAATAAAACTCTCGGAAACAGGTGATGAGTCAATTCTTTGGCCGCAAATGATTCAGTAAAATTCTTTATTCTTTCTTTCTTTCTTTTTTTTTATTTCCTGTCTGTCAGAGTGGACATATAAAGGCGAATTCCATTTTTTTTAAACGGGCATTTAGAACGATATTTTAAAGAGAAATTATTGCGTTTTACCAAAATTAGCAGGCGTTTAGGTGATAGCTACTGTATTATTTTCATGAAAATGATCATGATCATGATCATCATCATCATCATTATTATTATTATTATTATTATTATTATTATTATTATTATTATTATTATTATTATTATTATTATTATTATTATTATTATTATTATTATTATCATTATTGTAGTTATTATCGTCATTATAATTATTATTATTATTATTATTATTATTATTATTATTATTATTATTATTATTATTATTATTATTATTATTATTATATAGTTTAGATCTATACGAACGTCAAAGGAATGTATATAACATATCTTTTCCTAAGAATTGTCAATTGCCATTACTAAAATCTGTTCGTTTTGATCATTTGATCAACAAACCCCTACAATTCGGTGATTACGCATTTTTTTATTGCTTTCAAAAAAGGATATTGCTGTACAGGTGAGCGGATATCTCAACAATGCTTCATTACAAAACGACTTTGATTATATATTTCTACTCTGTGAATATTGATGATTATTGCAGTATTTCTCATTTATTTGTATAAACTCAGATAACTATGTAATTTTTGATTATATCGTTTGAAGTAATTAAAATTTATGACCCATTTTTATGGTTATTTCCTATAAAATCTAATCCCAAATGATCTACTAAAATTATATCAAATAAAAGTATGTAGATCACTAGTTATGACTCTAAAATATCTTATTGCAACATCTAATAGCATCTTTACTACGCCACTTTGAACTTGAGAAAAAAATCATCAAAATAGGAAAAATTGCTCAGTCGCCCTTTCGGCACAGGCCGTGACTCACCATCTGTTATGAACTAGCGTCCGGCAAAATTTACCTGTCGAACTAAAGTGAAAGCAGTAAACGGCTGTGTGAACGCTTTATAGTCTCTGATTAGCTACTCTCTTACCTGGACGTGGGCGTTGTAAGGACGGTGACTCATTCGGCTGTTTTATGCTAGTAACAGTTGCTCTATAGTATCGTAGCCATCGTTAAATTAACGATGGCTACGCTAGTACACGATAGAGATTTATGATGACATGTATTGTCAGGACCAGGGCCATTCATGCCGGTACTGTCAGCTTTCAAAACTGATCGCATAATATACAAGTGAATAATGAACCCTTTGATAATACTTCCCTCCCACATAATTTCTAATCCAAATCAGGTTGGGTCCAAAAGGTGTGATGACATTTGGGCTGATCACAACTGGAATTCTGCATCTCTTGAGTATCCCTACAGCCATTTGGAGCCTTCCGGTGTTGTACACTGTAAGAACTGTGGCAGGTCTGACCTGTGTAAGTTGCATAGTCGGTTGCACTTGTAATTTACTCATATTTTGTAAAACAAAAAACAAAAAACAAAAATAGAAAAGACACGTAGGCAATATTGAATTATTATTATTATTATTATTATTATTATTATTATTATTATTATTATTATCATCATCATCATCATCATCATCATCATCATCATCATCATCATCATCATCATCATCATCATCATTATTTGTTGTTGTTGTTGTTGTTGTTGTTGTTGGAGTCGTTGGAGTTGGAGTTTTAAGAGTTGGAGTTGTAGTAGTTGGAGTTGTAGTAGTTGGAATTGTTGTTGGAGTTGAAAGATTCAACTATTATTATACACATACAGACCCTAGTATAAGAAATGGCAAGTTCTAATCCCAATAACAATCCGATAGCTTGACCTTTGACAGCAGGGGTTCGATTTTACTCCGAGTTGGCATTATACTTACCATCATTACAAAGAGGGCAGTAACTGAGATGCAACTTGAACTTTCAACGATTCGGGTTTAGCTTGAAGGCAGAGATTTGTCGCGCTTATCGCCCTCTTGGTCAGGTTAAAGTAAAATAGACACCCAGTCGTTTGGATTAATAAGTAAAGCGCACGACAAGAGAGTTTCGTTTATCTCTTTATTGAATCCTTTTCTTTCTTACCCAGGATTTCTTGCTCACCGCAATAATTGCTTTGTCTGCCAACGATTCGGGCTGTCACAGATATATCGGGCTACCCCACATTGGAGACTGACTCCGACGGTCCGGCACTGCTGTCTTCTGCCGTCTTCCGGAAAAAGACGTCGGGCACGGACCAGTTACTAAGAATAAAGAGGAGCAACTAGACCTACCCGTACCAAGTTAGCCAAGTTAGGAAAAAAAAAAAAAACAAAAAAAAAAACGGCAGAGGACGTCGGGCGCTTGGTATGGGTAGGACTAGGGGCTCTTCTATTTGTTCTTAGCATTTTGTACGTGCCCAACGTCTTTATCCGGAAGACGACAGAGGACGGCAGTGCCGGGTCGTCGGAGTAGGTCTCAGATGTGGGTTAGCCAGTGACTTCTTATATAGGAGGACGAGTCGCCGACGAAATTTTACGTTCTACGGGGCCGGCCTACGGGGCCGGACAACCATCGGGACAAATATATACAGTGCAATATGTTATCTTTGGTTGTATTTATCTATCAATTTGTATGTCTGTATGTCTCTATATATCTATCTATCTATGTATTTATCTATCTATGTATCTATCTATCTATCTATCTATCTATCTATCTATCTATCTATCTATCTATCTATCTATCTATCTATCTATCTATCTATCTATCTATTTATGTCTCTATATTTTTTTCATTATTATTTTCTCTTTATCTTCAACTCCCACTTCTCCACCTCCCTCTCCGCCTCTTCCTCCTTATTCTTCTTTTCATCCATATTTAGATGTTACCAATTCCCGGAATTGATAAATGAGAGAGAGAGAGAGAGAGAGAGAGAGAGAGAGAAGGAAACACACACATACACATACACAGAGGGAGAGAGAGAGATAAGGAGAGAGATAAGGAAACACACAGAGATAGAGATAGAGAGAGAGAGAGAGAGAGAGAGATAGAAAGAGAGCGCGAGAGATAGGGGTGGTTTTAGTCCCAGGGCCTGATCGTTGTTGGGACAGGTATATGGTACTACATCTCTCTCTCTCTCTCTCTCTCTCTCTCTCTCTCTCTCCATCATCCGCTTTTCTATCCATCTATCTATCTATCTATCTATCTATCTATCTATCTATCTATCTATCTATCTATCTATCTATCTATCTATCTATCTATCTATCTATCTATCTATCTATCTATCTACCTGTCTATGAATCTATATTTCTCTTTATGTTTCACCTTTTCATCAATTCACCCATCTTTTCCTTCATACATACATCCATCCATCTACCTACCGACAAAATCAATCGATCTACCTTCATAT
>NC_088362.1:51030138-51045138 GCF_034508935.2 Berghia stephanieae
ATGTCTTGTCCCACATTTTTAGTTTTTTTTTCTGTTAGTTTGAGTCCCTTTGTAAAGCACCTTGAGCACATGTAGTGATACCAGCTAATACCAGTGAATTGAACGGAGTTTATGACACAGATACAATTTTGCCTTCTGTACTTCAGTCTCTATGGCTCAATCCGTGCATGCTGATACCGCCTGACAGTCAAATTCGAATTGCCATCTCTTCCCCTGTCTCTTGTTCAATACGTACTAATATGATAGGGAAGAAAAGTCATGACGTCACACCTTATATTTTCCGGTTCCCAATTCATTGGAAGTGTATGTAACCAGTCCTTTGGGAGACTAATAATCAGTCGTTTACATGATATATATTATAGAATCATAAGGCGGCATAACTATTTCTAAGAATTGCGGAACGTAAAAGATCGAGGGTGGATAACTTTTATTGGCGACCAGCATTTATTAAGCTATAAAATACGATTCAATCACTCTGAAACCAGAAGATCATTTACAAGAATTTATCCAGTCCGATGTGGTTTTACACTTTAGAGCTAGGAATAGTTTTGTTTACATCACACTTTTGTTCCCTATTATGACTGTCCTAGCCTTTTAAACTCACAGCAGGCTTCAGGAGTTATGACCATCAGTAGTTGTATTAATAGTAGTAAGCCTCGTAGCCCGAATGACGCTTGCTTAGAATTCTGTGATTCAGTCATGGTCGATAAGTATAGCTGCTCTCTCCATCCATGTTGTTAATAATTTCCATTGGTCACGGTCCTGGGCCAGAGTTTTGAGGATGTCAAGATCTTATGTGACTTTAGTACGGAGGGCACTGCAGTATTTCTTAGTTCTTCAGGGATGAATTCAGCCTCATCTAAAATCCAGGAATTTCTGATATGTAGAGAGATTCTGATTCAGGGTAGTTACTATTGGTGTTGGTGGTCTCCCAGATATTTGTTTCCATGAAGGAAATATTCTGTCATTGGGATGGGCTGTAATGTTATCTTCACGACGTAAGATGTGACCAAATAGTCTCCATCGCTGTTCTTTTATTATTGTATTCAGGCGTTGGACGCTTTTTTTCATAGAGATCAGTATTTGTCTCTGGCCAATAGATTACGATTACGCGACGTTCTAAGTTCTCTTTTGTGAGGCCCCAGATTCCACAATTATATGTCAATATCGGAATAATCAGTGCCTCGTAAATCTGTATTCGTTTATTCTCATTGATTATGTTATTTCTACTCCATAAATGTTGGAGTTGGTTGAATGTATTGGTGGCAAGCATTATAACCATAAAATGTCTTTAAAAATATTGGCATATTCCCCCTTTTATTTAACCAAAAACATTGATGTTACAAACAAAATTGTTTGCAGTCTTTGTTCGTTTTTAATCTGTTTCAACTTTTGTTTCTTGAATATATTTATATGACTTGTATACAGCACAGCACACTTTGTCGCCACTGTTCTCAAAATGCAATTTATAATTCATCATCCTCATCCTCATCATCATCATCATCATCATCATCATCATCATCATCATCATCATCATCACCATCATTATCATCATCATCATCATCATCATCATCATCATCATCATCATCATCATTATCGATTATCCTCAATCATCATTATCGTCATCATAATCATCATCATTCCAGGAATTTCTCAGGTACTGGTAGGCCTGGTTATGTTATTTGGCGTGACAGATTTTCCAACCAACAATCGTTTCATAAGTCAACAAGAGGCTAAATACATTACGAAGTACAGAGTACATGAGGACAAAGCAAGGGAGTGAGTTGCTCATATTGATACATACATTAACTTCCCGTCCCTCTCTTCCTCCTTCTTTTCCTCCTCTTCCTCCTTCTCCTCCTCCTCCTCTTCCTCATCCTTTTCCTCGTTCTCATCCTTCCTCTCTTCCTCCACTTCCTCTTCCTTCTCTTCTTCCTCCAACCCCTCTTCTTCATCTCTCCCTTCTCTTCTCCTCCTCCTCTTCTCTCCTTCCCCCTCCTCTTCTTTTCCCTCCTCCACCTCTGCCCGAATCATTAGAAGCATTTGCAGACAGGGACGGCAGAGAGAAGAGTAGACCAACAGAAGCTGGGAACAGATATATGCGATGGCTGAATGACAGCACTCACATAGACTGCGGAAACCTATCTGTTTCGCAAGAAGTTCGGAGAGTCTACGCAGATCAGCTGCTAGTGATGATACCTCTGCCTCATCTTTTATTTCTGTATCCTCATAAAACTAAACAAAAACATGAGCTTGTATTTAGCGCACTCTCCACTAAACGTGCTCAAAGCGCGTTACCAAGGGTACCCTAACCAGCAGCAACACGTAACATGTAGAACGAGACATTTTACCTGCTAGGCGATACTACAGAGGGGAGAGCAGTGGGAAGGGGGGGGGGGGGGTCAGAAAAATATTGCGTCTGCACTTGGGATAGATCTCGGTCCCTTTGCTTGTGAAACGAGTGCTCATGGAG
This sequence comes from Berghia stephanieae, assembly GCF_034508935.2. Classification (NCBI taxonomy): domain Eukaryota; kingdom Metazoa; phylum Mollusca; class Gastropoda; order Nudibranchia; family Aeolidiidae; genus Berghia; species Berghia stephanieae. The sequence goes on from NC_088362.1 coordinate 51,032,612, forward strand.
CCGGAGTTTATCCCTCTTTCTATAATTGGTTGCTACCATTTGGATAGGACGCTATCTACCAGTTCTGGATTTAAAGTGACCAATATATATTAACGTTTTTACTGTTTTTGTTAATAGCGGAAGAAGGGGTTTGAACCGAAAACGTTCAGTGTTTGATATTTTGTTGTTTTATAAACACTTATATTTATTTTTACACATTACCTTGTACAGTCCACAGGTCCTTGCAGCGCAGGAATTCACTTTAAAAATACAGAAATTCTCTCCTCCTTTCTTCTGATACTTTTTTTTAGAATTCCCTACTGTAGAATCTTACGTTCTTTACCAGTATGGGCATTCCTGATGGGTCAATTTGCCACAGAATATGCCTACTACACCATCATGACACAAGGTCCAGTATTTCTAAGAGATATCTTGAAATTATCACATTGGAAGGTCAGTCCACGAACATTTACTTTTTATTTTTTGTTTAGTTTTTGTTCTATTGTAATGAGGCGTTGTTAAAATATTGTGAGTTTCATCATCATCATTATTATCACAGTTATTATTATTATTATTATTATTATTATTATTATTATTATTATTATTATTATTATTATTATTATTATTATTATTATTATTATCATTATTATTATTATTATTATTATTATTATTATTATTATTATATTATTATTATTATTATTATTATTATTATTATTATTTATTATTATTATTATTATCTATTATTATCTTTATTATTATTATTATTATTATTATTATTATTATTATATTATTATTATTATTTATTATTATTATTATTATTATTATTATTATTATTATATATTTATTATTATTATCATTATATTATTATTATTATATTATTATTATTATTATTATTATTATAATTATTATTATTCTCATCATCAACATTATCGTTATAATAATGATTATTTTTATCATTATTATCGTTATAATTATTATTAGTATTAGGCAGTCATCTATTATGCTTTTATTTCTGTGTTATAGACATTGACATCGATCGAGGCGAATCGTATGAGCCAAAAACGATCAAAATAGGTCTGGTAATAAAGTCTGTAGTTGTCTGCAAAGGAATTTGGCAATAGGATTGCCTGATAGCGATTCCCAACGTCAAATGACCGGTCAGAATGCCCTATCGAATGTAGACATGGTTTCTACGTACTATCACGAGTGACAGACGAGGACTCACACACGCTTTTTAAAAAATATACTCTCACATAATATCACTTTATCTATTCTTATAATAAAAAATGTCATGTATGAAGATAATTTCAGAAAGTTAAGTAATTTTAGATTTAAAGTTTAATTTTAAGATTAGAAGTAATAATTTAAAGAATGCTAATAAAATTGACAAATTAGTCACATTTAGATAAAGATTGTTACTTTTTAAATATTTGTATAATTTTTAATCTTCAATCACAGCAATTTTTATAGGTCAAGGGTTAGAATTTAAAAAAAAAAGAAAAGATGAGAGGTAACTCTTTATATGATAGTGACATCAGTAGCAGGTTTAGATTAATTAACTCGCAGAAATCGCAGTATTTTCGGAGAAGTAAAAGCTATTTCGAACAAGCATTTCTCTATTTTAATTATCATATTACTGTATTGTGAAATTAACAGAGATCGTGACGAATGTTTTTAACCATCAGCGTTGATCGGCCTGGTAAGGCGGACAAATGTAAAATGAAGGACCGAGCATTACGCTCCAGCAGATTTTCTTAAATGTTCGTTCGAGTCAACGGCTGATAAAATCACCCTCAATTAAAGAGAGTTTTACTACTCGGTATTTCAATCTGTTAAAAAAACCCAAATTTTTTATAATTTCTTGATTTGCTAGTTATTCTGTACTCGATGATAAAAAATGTAACATTGACTGTACGGAATAGTCTTGACCCCCTATTTTTTAAAAAAAGAATAGATTATTGTTACACTGTCCACAGATCAACACGGTCTCCTCTGTCCCTTTTTTGATTGCAACACCGACTGCCTTCGTCGTAGGATATGTGTCAGACAAACTTGTAGCAAAACGATGGATATCCACAACATGCATGAGGAAATCTAACGAGGCCATTTGTAAGTTTGTTGATTTTTTAAATATCTCTTTTCCCATACCATCTCTTGATTCTCGAACGGGGGACAGCGTGGTTCAGCATGACGGTCTTTGCTTCGTATCCGAAACGTACGTAGTTGGAATACCCTCTGCATTGTGTGGCCTTGAACAAGTCACCTCACCCTTGCTCTGTTTTCGGAGCTGCACTGCGGCTGACGCCTGAATTATTCCAGTCAGCCCTTGGAATATAGCATAAAGAAACATTTCTCCTGAGTAAAGGGAATATTATTTATTTATGTATTTATTCTCCCCCCCCCCCCGAAATAATTACTGTAAAACAAAACAAAACAAACCAATACACCAAGACATATAGACTAGACCAAAATTTATTCTAGAAACGAACATACAATCATTAAAAACAAACAAAGCAACTCTATAAATTAAAAATGATAATGAAATAGATTTAACTACTACGCTGTAATTCTGCATGTCAGGGCAATGTAGTGATAGCGTCTTGGTACTTTGTCAAAAGTGATTCTACGCTGCTAGACGTTGTGGACAGTAAAAAGCATTGAATACAAATGAAGATAACAGCTTCAACAAAGTGCGAAACACCAAACACGGAACGTTCTGTGCTCAAAACCCTTCTTTAGCTAATTGCAATAAAACTGTTTCTGGCCGAGGATAGTTTTGAGCCCGCAACATTTCTTGTTTGGTATTTTGTACATTTTTTCGGAATGTATAAAATATTCTTTATTGTTTCATTTCTTGGTACTTTGTCCGCATTTGTTTCCACCATGTGAATAGCCATTTCTCGTTTTCCTTTGGTGCTATACGATTAGTTTTTGGATTCTTTTTCTTTATTTAACCCTGAAAGACCAATGAAAATGATATCCTTTCAAATAGTCCAATGTTGTAAACAAGGCTCAAAAAAGAAAGAACCAAACTTAAACGTTATATATATATATATATATATATATATATATATATATATATATATATATATATATATAAATTATAAAAACAAAAACCATGAAACAATAATAGTGCTCAACTTTTTTATAAAAGCAGCTATTTATAAAACATTTCAAGTATAATTATGATTATTTAACTTCTACAACATTGTTTCAAGCTAACGCTTGAAACAATGTTGTAGAAGTTAAATAAACATAATTATACTTGAAATGTTTTATATATATATATATATATATATATATATATATATATATATATATATATATATTTATATATATATATATTCTTTAACAGCAAAAATACTGTTAGCAGTGAGCCTCGGAGTACTGGCCGTCCTGCCTGTGGACGAATTTGTGAGTGCGTTTTGCATCTTCCTTGCTGGTGGTATTGGGATACAGTTTTGCTACATCGGCTTCATGGCGAACCCTGGGGATTTAAGTCCCGCTCACGCAGGATTTTTAGCTGGACTTGGTCAGGCATTGACCTCATGGGTATCATTTGTCATCCCTGTTATTACTGGAAATCTAACGTCTGAGTCTGAGGTGAGAAAATTCCTACCATATCACTGTTGCATTATTTTAAACCTGATAAATGAATCGTCCTAAAATTGTTGCACCAAGAGGACAAAATCGTAGTCCTTCATTAACCATAATATAGTCAGTTTTTCTGTTGCGTTAAATTGACAGTAAAAATTGCATACTATCCAATGTGTACATATTTTGAGGTCTGATAACCAAACGCAATTATAGGGGCGTGATTTAATATTGTTGTATTGGTCACTATTTTGTGTTGGTTTGATAGTATTTCCATTACAACAATAAGTCCATTACAATTTGGCTTATCAGAACTGCGAATAAGTACACGTCGATAATACCCTTAAGATTGAACGTTGATGCATCGCAAATTACTTTCCATCATATAAACATTCTCTTCTGACTTGCCTGAACGATCCGAAAGAAGAAGAAGAAGAAGAAGAAGAAGAAGAAGAAGAAGAAGAAGAAGAAGAAGAAGAAGAAGAAGAAGAAGAAGAAGAAGAAGAAGAAGAAGAAGAAGAAGAAGAAGAAGAAGAAGAAGAAGAAGATGGAGGAGGAAGAGGAGGAGCAACAGCAGCAGCAGGAGGAGGAAGAGGAGAAGAAGAAGAAAAAGAAGGGCTGATGGAGAGAATCGGTGAGACCTGTTCGTTGGTGTCTGCTAAAAACGTGGCACCTCATTGCTTGTATTAAAAAGTGTCTGGTATCTATTTCATCCAATCTTCCTTTATTAATTTACAATTGCTTAATGGAACAAAATATCCTTATTTTACTCTCAACAGAAAACAAGAGGAGGCTGGTTTGTCATATTGTTCGTCGCGGTTGGACTGCAAGTCTTTTGTCTTCTCTTTTCCTTACTCTTCGGCTCAGGCAATCTTCAGCCATGGGCGAAAGGGGAAGTAAATGAAAATTACCCCATGATTGATAAAAACAAAAACGGTGAAAAGACTGGTAAAACTTCTTTCCGATATCGGACATTAAGTGAGTGAGAAAAACAGGAAGGGAAAAATCGATGTATGCTGAAGGAAAATAAATTATGCAATATTACTCAGCTAGGATCTTTGGATATATATATATATTATATATATATATATATATATATATATATATATATATATATATATTATATAAAGAAAAGAATAACAAGAATGAATATAACGCTTTAATAAATACCAAACACTACGGAAATACATTGGCAGAAAAATGGTTTTGTACCCAGAATGTCTCGTGTCTGTTATTTTGTTCTCTCTCAAAGCTGCTATGTTCATCGCTTTTTATTCATTACTTTTTATGAATAATAATGTTTGTTTTTGTTTTAAAATCCATGTTAATGACATACCAAAGGTAATGGAAAAGTATAAATTTATTGTTTTATGTTTTTGTTACTCGCTAATAAGTAAATAAATATAAAATATGAATATATAAATATAATGAGAGTATCCTACATTCATTGTAACGGGGAAATTTGTCTTTTTCAAGGGGATATTGAAGTAACTGTGACTGAGTGGGGTCTTTCGATGTTCCATGTGGACAAGATGTCATTTTCTGTGTTTTCTATACTACTATATCTGTTTTCTGAGTGGCTTTCTGTTTTTTTTTTTTTTGTCTTGGAATGGGATTCTTTGGATTTGTCCTGACCCTTGTCGGAGGCCTTATCTGAGAGGAAAACAGTCATAGGTGGGTGGGGAGGGTAAGGAAGAATACTAATGGGTTCTTTTGTGTAAGAAGTAATTTTGAACAGGAGTTATTTTTCCAAGATCTGAATTAGTTTTGCTTCCGTCTAGTTTCACTAAGTACACCAGTACTACTTTTTACCTTGGCTTTTGTTCTTTACAAATAACCATGTAAAATGCTTTAGGTTTAGATTTAGAGTTTTTAATGATAATTTCTTCAAGCCATGTATGCACGATGCATGTATCCGTATCTGGAAACGTTATCTCCGATATTTCTCAAACTCTGTAAAACTTTGTTGGGGAAGTAACTGTCCTCCATTGTGATCCCTGCATTTTCAATATGTAAACAATTGAGTGTATTCCTCTTAGTGGGGACCTGTGCTTGTATCTGGATGAAAATTTTAGGTGATCTCAAACTGTTTAATTTGATATTGTGCTCTTGGAATCTACATCTGTTTCCTATTTTAACCATTTTCCCTTTGTCTTACCTTTTCTTGGGTGCTTTAATTGTAACTCTAGAACTTATTACTATCCCATTTTCTTCCTTTTTATTGGCGCTGATATGACCTTAATGTATTGCAAGCGCAGAAACACCCCTAAAAACAAACAACGTTTTTGTCATTGTCGTGGAATGAGATTACTCGGTTCTGTCATTTCCCTTGAGAGGGAAACAGTCAAATGTTTAATTTATGGGAGCTATTTATTTTCTTGTAAATCACCTCTCTGTTCTGTATTGTTTTATTTGTTGTTTTGAATGAATAATATAAGAATGTGACTGTTTCTCTTATTGTGTTCCTTGCTTATGCTTACTTAGTTAATAGTGTGCTCTTGGAATCTACACGACCTGTTCCCCATTTGAACCATTTCCCCTTTGTCTTGCTTGATTTTTCTCGTGTGCTTTCAATTGTAAATCTATAATTTTTTGACTATCCCGTTTCTTCCTTTTTACTGGCGTTGAAATGACCTAAATGTATGTTGCAAGCGCCATAAAACCCTTAAAACCAACAAAGAACATGGCTATGAATCACACATTTCAAATAAGTGATGAGCGGCAATCGTGGCGGACACGTGATCGACCACATCAATCTGGTATCTTGTCAGAACGATCGAGATTAAGAAACACATTTGAGTTTAAAGTCAAAATGATCAGAAACGGAATACTTTTAGCTTTTTTTAAAATTGCAGCCCTATCTTACTAGCATCTTCATGGCTTTTCTATGAAAACCCATACCCGATGTCTACATATATGCAGGTCTGACATCCGAACCAACCCACTTATGGGTCGACTGAGTGGGGTTCCTGACCTCCCATAGTGGGAAGGGTGGTACATACTGTGTCTTCTATCCCCCTATGTCTGTTTTCCAACATGCTTTGTCTTTGTCTTGGAATGAGATTACTTGGTTTTGCCCTGGCCGGATACCGTAGCTGGGAGGGAAACAGTCGAATGTATAGTTAGTTTTGGGAGATGATATTTTTTTCCTTGTAAACCATCTCTCTGGTATGAACTGTATTATGTTTTGTTTATGTATTGTATATGATTTGTAAACATTGGAGTGTGTTCCTCTTAGTAGTGACCCGTGGTTGTGTCTGGATGAGACTTTTAGGTGATCTCAAACTAAGTACACTTATAGTGTGCTCTTGTAATCTACATCTATTCCCTATTTGAACCAATTCCCGTTTGTCTGCCTTATTCTTGGATGCTTTAATTGTAATTCTAGAACTTTTTACTATCCCATTTTCTTCCTTTTTACTGGCGCTGATACGACCTTAATGTGTTGCAAGCGCCGTAAAACCCTTAAAAACAAACAAAACTTATGGGCCTAGTTTAATATTGATGTAGATAATGGACAATATTTGTGTCATTTATTTTTAGATTTCCATTACAACAATGAGCCCATAAGGGATTGGGTTATCAAAGTGTACGTCGAGCCATACCGATTCAAGACTGAAGCTTGTTTAGTCTCTTAAACTTAACGTGGAAAACGCAATGCTGTAATTTTTTTTTTTTTGAGATGAACGATCTTCTCTTGTAGTCGTAACTTTAAATGGCTATTTTAAAAATATATCTTCAGAATATTTGGTGAATAAAATAAATTTGACAATAAAATATGCTGGTTGCATTGAAACTGACGTGTACATATATACAGGTCTGGCATCCAAACACAATTTTGGGCCTAGTTTAACATTGTTATAATGGACAATATATTGCGTCCTTTTTTTTGAGATTTCCATTACAACAATGACCCCAAAATACATTAAGTTATCAGACCTTCAAATAAGCGCACGTCAATTGTAATTAATATGACGATTTTCCTCCTGTTGGCATGGAAAGGGTTAAGGATCAAAACTCATTCACCTTAATAAAAGCATTTATGCTTACTTAAATCGTGAAACTTACATTCACTCCAAATAATTTCGGTTTGATAGGATTGGTCACATATTGTTCCAAATTTGATTTACCTTCTAGATTCACGAAATCGTTTGCCTGGTCCATGCAGCTTGGTGTTCTATCTCTGGACAAATGCCATAATCTGTCCATGCAGAGGTTTTGCCAGTGGTCACTTTCCGTGATGGAGAAGCTCGGATGCAAACTTGTTTCCCCTTCAATGATTTCAACAGATCAATACATAGACAAACCCAATCCCCCCGTCCGCCCGCAAAATAAAACATAACAAAAACTAACAAAAACCAAAATAAAAAAAAAAACAAAAAAAAAAAAAAAAACAACCCAAAAAGACCCCCACAAAAACATTTTAAAAATACCAAAACAGAAAACATTTGATTGATTAGGTATTTATTATTGTCGATGTTAATACACCATAATATTTCACTGTAAACTAAAACGAACAATCTCACTCAAAGCGGGATCTGATCGGTATGGTTGGAGGTGTAGGTGGAAATAGGTTAGAAAACACATTCCAGTTTACACCCAGTGTTACAGCATTTTTCATCCCCTTCACAGTCCCCTTCATTCTTGCACACATCAAAGCAGAACCTTGAGTCGTTTGGTTGCTGGTTAGGAAGTGGACATACTCCAGGCTTTACTCTTTTTACTTAAATGTACAACAAAAAAGAAGAAGAAATAAAATCAATAAACCACTCGTATTTATTTGCATTCAAGCCAACATATCAAAGTTGTATTGAGGGGCGAATGCTATATAACTTAAGGAAAATCATACTTAACTACTTAAGTGCCGCAATATGGAAACTCACGTTTTTTTAAAATTTGGCCAGAAAACCTGTCCTTCAAATATCGATCGATTTAAACGACTGTCATCTTGGCAAAACCTCAAACCTGGGTCCTCGCGACGTCGCAGGATGAAGAGTTTTTAACCAAGATGAGGGTTATTAAAATCTATCAATATTTGAAGGACGAGTTTTCTGGCCAAACTTTTAAGTACATGTTATTCCATGTACGACAGTTTACTGGTTAAGGAGATGAGTAGGTATAAAACTTTATCCATCACAACGACTGGCCCATCATTAATGATAATGACCAAATATGAATACAGCGGTTTCAAAAGAGAAAAAAAGAATAAATTAAAATAAATACAATAAAAAAACAAACAAAAAACAACAAAACAAAAAAAACAAACAAGAAAAACCCAACCACACAAAAACAAGATTCTTTACTTTCAGGCTTAAACTCAGTTGTTATCGATGTCCCTAATTACTCTTATGATAACCTATTATGTTTCTTTTTGTAACGATTGTCGCGAACATGACCTTTTATCACAACCTTATCTCTTTAAAAATATGTTTTAGTTCAATTAACTACCATTCTAAGAAAACGTCACGAATTTTTATTTTTTATTAACCAAATTGAAAACAAAAGAAATAGACCCAGAAAAACAATGGCTGGGTGGGGTTCCTGACCTCCCATAGTGGGCAGGGAGGTACTTACTGTGTCTTCAATCCCCTTATATCTGTTTTCCAACATGCTTTCTGTCTTTGTCTTGGAATGAGATTACTTGGTTTTGTCCTCGGCCTGACCGGAGTCCTGTCTGGGAGGGAAACAGCCAAATGCATAGATATTGATTTGGGAGATGATATTTTTCTCCTTGTAAATCATCTCTCTGTTCTGTATTATTATATTTGTTATTTTGAATGTATAATGTAAGCATTTGAGTGTACTCCTTATTGTTGGAATTTTGTGCTTGTGTCCGGATGAGATTTATAGGTGATCTCAAACTAAGTACATTGGTGGTATGCTCTTGGAATCTACATCTGATCCCTATTTGTTCCCAGTTCCCCTTTGTCTTACTTTCTCTTGGGTGCTTTAATTGTAATTCTAGAACTTTTTACTACCCCATTTTCTTCCTGTTTACTGGCGCTGATATCACCTAAATGTGTTGCAAACGCCGTAAAATCCTTAAAAACAAAAACAAACAAACAAAAACAATGGTTGGTATAATTTATTCCCTTGGACAACATCATACCTGGGTCTGTCAGACAGCATCTGGGAAAAGTGTCCGCCAGAGCAGTGCTGCAATAGGCGTTATCTGGGCATGGCTCATTTTTGGAGCAATACAGGGTTTGCAGTTGTCCTTTGTTGAACACAATGGACTGCTATGCATACATCCATCATAGTCTGACTTTAATGCTGTAAATGGTAGCGATAAATAAATGGAAAAGTTTAACATTTCTGATTCTCAGAGATTACTAAAGATAAGAGGTTGAAAAAAATGTACGAATGTGAAAGCTAGTGCCAATCAAACTATAGCTCAAGAAAAGTTAGGGTAGAGTGTTCCAATTTGGACAGTGTTCCAATTCGGACGCCTTACCGCCGTCAATTTTAATGCTACATTCAATAAAAATTATGACATAGAGCTGTGAGAGTAGGAACCTAATAAACGGAAGGGCAATGAAGTAAGCTTTGTTTTGATACCTTTGAAAAATGTCATTATCTGAATTCCGATTAGTTTGTTATTCTACTCATTTTTTCTTTCTTTTACTTCATTCCAAAATAACACACGATTGGCAAGATGGGTCAAACATACGCAATGTAAATTCGATAATATTCATGCATGACCACCTATCTGTGGCCACAATGACACAGTTTGAGAAAGACCACAAGAAGATAACACATCATGCCTATAGACAGCTTAAGTCAAGCTTCATAATGATGTCTACTTTTCAACATAATGTTGGTCTGCATTATGCCTCACTGTTTGTTTTAACTATTAGGGTTCAGTCATCCAAGAACAAGAAATTTGCGATGAAATAATTGTAAACTATAACTGAATGGGATTCTTGTCTGCAGCACATAGTAATAAAAAACAAACTTTTGCCTTTGAGTTTCAAAGACATCCAATCATTATGATTTAGCTGCATGAACATATTTGCAGGTCTGATAACCGAATGCAACTGTAGGACACGTCGTAGTTTGGACATAAATCATAGTAGAGTGCGATAATGTAGATATGACTGCTATTTAAGGTGTAACTTTTGAATTCTTTATTCTGATGGAACCGAGATAAATACAATTATAAGCAAAACACTCAAGAAATTAAAACGATAAATTAAACTTCAGTAGAAATATGGCGGTAATTAATAAGAATGTAAATGAAGGGAGGGAGGAGAAAGACACGAGACACAAGGAAATTGGACGAGAATAGAATATAGATTGAGGGTGAGAGAGAGAGAAAGAGAAAGAGAGAGAGAGAGAGAGAGAGAGAGAGAGAGAGAAGGTAGAGCGATAGAAAGAATGAAAGAGAAGGAAGAAAATGGGAAAAGGAGAAATAAAAGGTAATTGAAATCAAGGGAAAATCAAAACATACTTGTACATATTGCGGTAATGTTACACTTTTGCTTCGGCGGACACGGCTTGAAATGTCTGCAGACCTTGCCTGAAGTACAGTTCTTGAGGAACGAATAAATAGTGTCAAAGAGTATATCTATGAACAACTCACGTTCTTCTAGATAATATCAATGTACCAAAAACTACACGTCTTAACAGATGACAATATTATTGGACCAAAGTCTCACTAGTCTTTTTCAGACGGCAAGATCTATGGACCAAAGACGTCTTATTCAGATGGCAATATCTATGTACTAAAGTCTCACACATCTTATTCAGATGACAATATCTATGAACTAAAGTCTCACTAGTCTTTTTCAGACGACAAGATCTAGGACCAAAGACGTCTTATTCAGATAGCAATATCTATGTACTAAAGTCTCACACATCTTATTCAGATGGCAATAGCTATGGACGAAAATATTTACGTCTTATTCAGATGGCAATATCTATGAACTAAAGTCTCACTTGTCTTTTTCAGACGGAAAGATATATGGACCAAAGACGTCATATTCAGATGGCAATATCTGTGAACTGAAATCTCACACGTCTTATTCAGATGGCAATATCTACGGACCAAAGTCTTCATGTCTCATTCAGATGGCAATATCTGTGAACTGAAGTCTCACACGTCTTATTCAGATGGCAATATCTATGGACCAAAGTCTTCATGTCTCATTCAGATCACAATATCTTTGAACTGAAGTCTCACAGTGAACATATTTGCAGATCTGATAAGGGGACACAGTTATGGGCTCGTTTTAACACTGTTGTAAAGGAGAATAGCTTGCGTTGGTTTGAGACTATTTCCATTACACCAATGAGACCATAACAATTTTGGTTAATAGAGATGTTGTTATCAACCAAAGTCTTCTTACAAACATGATGATGATGAGATGGTGATGGTGATGATGATAATGATGACAATAATAAATAATAATATAATAATAATAATAATAATAATAATAATAATAATAATAAATAATAATAATGATAATAATAATAATACCATACAAAGAGACAGGACACTTGAATGAATCCACAGATACTCTACATTTCATGTTATTTTTTAAAGATGTGTCTTAACGGTGAAACGTGTAGACACTTCAAACGTTGCGGGGTAAAAAATTAAATTGTAACGTCACTGTTACTTGCATATACATACTTCATACTTTACAGGAAATTCATACATCTCTTGTCTAAATTTATTCATTTAAAATGTTTATAATTCACTGTTCTGGGTTGGATCTTATGACCTCCCACGATGGGAATTGGCGTCACTTGATTTTGTCCTTTTCTAGGCTGCTATCTGTCTTTGTTCTGGATTGAAATTGCTTGGGTTATTTCGTGGTCCTGGCTGAGATTCTTAGCTGGAAAGGAGACAGTCAATGTATAATACCTTATTTGAAAGATGGTATTTTTTTTCCATGCAACATATTTTTATAGTTATTAGTTTTGAATATGTAAACAATTGAGTGTATCCA
>NC_088362.1:51050138-51097638 GCF_034508935.2 Berghia stephanieae
TGGTTGACTTTAAGCAAGATTGACTTTATCCATTATCAATGAAACAGTCTTAGATAAAGAACACAAAATATTCAGAGTACTAGTCCCATACGATTGGCAGTCATATTAGCAACACCAGATCCATATAATGAACATAACTATATATTCAGAGTACAAGTTCCATCATATATGGTAATATCAGATCCACTACTAGCAACTGTTCAAGTCTACTAGGTCTAACTAAGTCTAGTCTACGAGCAAAGGGACCCTCTAGACTTATGCAGTTGACTAATACAATAAAGTCAATATTAATCAGTTAGCCATATCGAAAAAATATATAAATATAAAGCCAAAGGCCATAAAAAAATAAGAAACAGTAGATTATCCGAATCAGGATGTCGGAGATCTGATCACCATATCTAGATAGTCGGCCTAGCCGACGTGCGAATCAACAGCAAGCGCGACAATGGGTCCAACTATCGTCTGCAGAAACTACAGCAGATGCTAATTCTAAACATTTCTTAAATTATTATTCAATGATGATAATGGCATTTTGTCATAAAGGAGGAAAATGTATCACTTCATCGGGCAAACTCAAGTCAAATTGCAAAAATTATATACACAATATGATCGTTACGTAACATTAAATAATATACTTCTTTTGTAAATATCTAATGAATTGCCCTGTCGAGAAAATAATTTAAAAGGCTCACAATATTAATCATACGGCTATCTACATCAAGAGATGATAAATCTAAACAAAGGAAAAATAGTAAATTAAAAATAATTTGAACATTTGCTTTCCGAGTCGATCATCACCCATTACTTATTGTAAAATTTTATCTGTCTATGACAAGATGACTTCTAAAAACATAACATGAAGGTAATAGAAGAGTGGTTGAGAGAAAAAGATGGGTAAAAGAGAGAGACGGGTGGGGGGGGGAGAGAGAGAGAGAGAGAGAGAGAGAGAGAGAGAGAGAGAGAGAGAGAGAGAGAGAGAGAGAGAGAGAGATTTATGTATTGATTTTTCATTTTTTTATTTTCCAATCCCAACCCAACATCTGTTCATCCAACGACACCACTGGCCTTGTTTGTCTAGATTGACGTCATTAAATTGGGAGCGTCACCAAAATGTACGCATCTGAGCACAGGTGTTAAAATTTGACAAAAGTCATGTTGGTGATTTTTTTTCATCCATCTACCGTGGAGCCACCGGAGGGCTTTTCATAGAATAAGGTTTGACACTGCAAAAACAGCGGGACATTTCTAACAAAATCCCAAAATTCCGGAATTCCGCGGATCACGTACCACTTGTCAAATATTCTGGCTCGGTAAATAAACCATAGATCTAGGTATTGAAAGCAGATTCGTAATTCGTACTTTCGATTTCAAAAAGAAAACAAAACCAATCACTCAGTTTGTAAGAGGGCGTCATAGAAAAATAGTTCATACTTTCCTGTAAAATCTTTGATAGTTCAGTACTTTTTGTAAAGTTTCATATCGTTCGAGACATAAGAAATATTATTTAAAACTTCTGGTCGCAAGTTAACCAATATATTATAAAGTACCTAAATTATAAGAACAGAATCAATTATTGCGCATTCAAGGAAATTGTACCAAGGTAGATAAGTAGTATTTTTGCTTGAAATCCTTATCGAACCAATGGCTGACAATCCAAGGCTAGTGTCCTCTGAAGCCCTCATGATACATACACACACACACACACACACACACACACACATATATATATATATATATATATATTTATATTTATTTATATATATATATATATATATATATATATATATATATATATATATATAAGCAGTATCACTAATCTGCTCACTAATCCCGTTAAAAAAGGCTTGAACAAGACGAGACACGTACCACTGAATCATCGATGCCGCATTTTTCTCAGGATTTGTTTGTCTTTTTTAGTTTGGTAACAGATGCATAAAGTAACTAATTCAATTAGAGATCAAAAGTAAATCCAAGGGAAATCAAATCTTTATATCAAGTACGAGATCATCTACAAGTTCCATCTAACAAGCACAGGATCTCTCCGACAGACACTTCCATACATACAACACAACACACAAATCAATTACAAAGGATACAGAGTTTATTAACAAGGGAAATCCCCATCTATGACAAACAGATAAATCCATCTGTGCCCCACTCAGCAAACGACTCCAGGCACCTTCCATCAGTTGTAAAATAATTCCAGAAAAGGTTAGAAACCGACGTGTAGGTACATAATATGCAAATCTGACATCCGAACCCCTCTGGGCCTAGTTTATCATTGTTGTAATGATCAATATTTTGCGTCATTTTTTGAGATTTCCATTGCAACAAAGAGCCCATAAGGAATTGGGTATCAAACATGCCAATAAATGCACAGCGATAGAAACCCAATCTACGTGCAGAGGTTAAAATGTATTATAGGGGGATGGAAGAGAAAAGATTGCAACGGTGTGGACCAATGAAGAACAGCTCCATAATGAGTGGCAACGTTTCCGACGAAGTAATAATTACAGAAATTATATGGGATAAAATGTCATTTCATTCATCCTGTTTTATTAATCGATGCTTGATTACTGGAAATTGGAGATGGCCTGAAATTGTATCGATAACGATTTACTTCGACTCTCAAATTTCTCTTTTATCCAGTTAACTGCCGTACTCTGGAAAGACACGTATTTTAAAGATTTGGCCAGAAAATGTGTCCTTCAAATATTGATCGACACTCATCTAGGCAAACACTTGTCAACATGAGACCCAGCAAGGTCCCAGTTTTGAGTTTTTGCCAAGATGGGCGTCATTTAAATCGATCGATATATGAAGGACACATTTTCTGGCCAAATTTTTAAATACCACACGCTAACTCTTGCTCTCAAATACAATGATTCGCCTCTCTAGTTCCACATTCATCGTCCAGACTTCACAACCAAACTGGAACACGGACAGTACAAGTGATTTGTACAACTCAATAAGCTCAAATTTTGACAGAATATACTTTTGATGTTTAGCTCCACTTGTAGAAACGTATTAAAAAGCTTTTAACTTTGGCTCCACCGAATCGATTTTTACATAAAACACATACTTTAACCACCCGCATTAAGGCTTACAACAACAATAAAAATAACCAAGTATCTTTAAAATAAGCGAATCACAACCGAGTACCAAAGTGACAAATTAGGAAACAACCACTAGTATAATATAAAAATATGATAAGATTCAAGATAAATAAATAAAAAAATAAAATAAAAAAATAAAATAAAATTCCCTTTATTCATACCCGTGGGTAAGTTTTCTTTGGGTCTATTCCAAGGGAAGGCTGGAATAACCTAGGCGTCAGCCGCAGTGCAGCGCCGCAAAGTGAGCTAGAGCGAGGTGACTTGCTCAAGGCCACACAGCGCGGCGGGTGATCGAATTCGGTACCTTTCAGGTACGAAGCAAAGACCGTACCACTGAGCCACGCTATCCCATATGTATATAAAACTGCCAGAGGAAAAAGAGGGAAATTGCAAGAGAAAAAAAATTCAGATTTTAATCAAAACCAGAATGGTGTTTTCACTTTCAAGATATATTTGTAACCAAGTCAATATACAACCCTCTTTCAAAGCAGTCGAGAATTCGCAATCTGTGCTATTACGAAGACTATTACGAACAGGTACATCTATTTTAATTACCATACAACTATATTCTGCAGTCTTGATGTATGGAACTTGTCTTCGGATCGTAAGGTCCAGGGTTCGAGTCCTGCTTTGAGCGGCGCGTTTAGAACAGGCTCTTAATTCACATTCTCTCGCCGTACTAAGGTGTACAACGAGTACCGGCCGTTAAAATGACAGCGATGTCTCTCGTCGAAAAAAAAATGTAATATCGCCCAACAGATGTCATGTCTCGTCTTAAAGGCTCCATACACGCTCAGTTTTCATCCAGGGACGATTGAGGGACAGGCACAGCTGAAGCAAAACGTAGTGAAACGCTATGTGTGTGGCCCATAGCCCTCTTTTAGTACGCCATGGTGTGGCCCATTAACATCTTTACCAGGACTGACGGCTCACACACAACCGAAACCGCAGATAGGCTGACGGCGGCCTATCAGCATGTTGGCTGAGTACGTCACGTCAGTAAGAAATATCAGATGAAAACAACGTGAGAGTCAAACAATGGACATTTAAACAATGCTTTCAATCAGGTGCAATGAATTGCCAGACTATTTTAATCCTTCAAGTTAAACTACTGGTGGAAAAAGGCCAGTTTTGTTGATCGAGACCAGACCCTTAACTTGGCCGAAAATGTGTAAAATATAATAAATGATTCTTCTTTCTATTTTTTTAAAGAAGTGATTTATTAGAAATGTGTCTGAAATCCTGAAAAAAAAGTACAAGAATTTTCCCCTAAATTGTCAGGAAAAACCCAATTTGGACATCCGCGGCCAAACTGGAAATTCGGTCATCTTTTAACGAAATCGGGTCGAACGCCGAACCCGAACGCCGAACCCGAACGGATATAGCCTTCTCACGTGACCATGAACGAGATCTGGATAGTGAAGACTCTCAAGCGGTATGCAGCATCGGATCTAAGGTCACGTGATAGAGGATAGCTTGGGTTGCTGTTGGCTTGTGTTAGGGGAGGGGCAAGGTCAGTGTCATTCAATAGTATATAAGTGTGCATGTGACGCTCTATACAGAGAGAAAAATATAAATTGATTACGGGGGAAGGTGGGGGGAGGGGGGGGGGGGGGTGACCCACAAACGATCGAGGTGTTGGGCTTCGGGTAGACCATGATACGAAATCAAAGAGAAAAGGCCGCTGGTACTTGGATGGTGGAAATGGTTGGGGGGGGGGGGGGGGGGTAGTGACAATCAGCATGGGATGTATATATTAACATTAATAATATAGGCAATAGATGACCAGGGATGTGTATTGTTTGTATATGTTTGTGTGTGTGTGTGTGTGTGTGTGTGTGCGCGCGTGTGTGTGTGTGTGTGTGAAAGGGATTACACAAAAACACCTTTCTCTGTAGCTTCCAAATGATTACGTATACGATAAATTTGAAACCCACATTGTTTGAATCAGCTCACTAATTAATTCCTGAGCCTTGAGATGGTGACGCAACTATTACATACAAGACCTTGCAGTCGAGACGGCAGGGCTTTTGGGTTACACAACCACTATTTACCCATCGGTCAGCGGTACTCTTTGATGTATACAACACTCACCGCCTTTACGCAAAGCCGCCTGCCCATAAATCAAGAGATGGTCTCCTAACTGTTCACAAGCGAACTGTCAAACGAGCAATCGATGATTGGATAAGAATCTCAAGATCTCATATAATAAGGTAAGTTTTGGAGAGGTGATATCCCCCCACCCGTCATCGGACAGAACTTTCATTGCGTTATATCATATGAGCTCCGCCTCCTCTTTCTATTCCGGAGTGACGAGATTAGACGCGAGAAAGAAAAAAATGGTCACGTGTTGGGCAAGTCGTTCGTTAGGCGAGCTTCGGTGTCTAACTATAACTCCGTATTATGTCCACAGTTGACCACACGCATACACACAACACACACGCACATGTGCAGAATACACAAAACGAAAAACTCGTCAGACGTGGGCGATACAAAGCGGTGGCCAGATCTGTAATAGATGATAATGGTGGACACACATCCTAACGAGTTTGTTACTTATGTATTAATTTGTTCTAAGTTTGATTAAATTCCGTAAGGAAACTTTTATTTTAAATTCATTTTTACACTGTATGACTGGACATTATGTTATGGATACTTTAAAAAAAAAGGAAATTCAGGTGCTTTAGATTAAATTATCAACATATTGCTAAATATGTTTGGCCGTGTGGTCATGTAGTATGACACTCCTTTTGGATCGGAAGGTCGTGGGTTCGAGTCACGCTCTGAGTGGTGCATAGTTGTCTCCTTGGAAAAGGCTCTTTACTCACAATCTCTCACACTGCTCATGTGTAAAATGAGAACCTTGTCTCTTTCGGGAATAAAATGTACGACGCCTGACAGGCGTCATGTCTCGTCCTGCATATCAAATATTGTTTTGGCTAGGGACCGCTTATAAAGCGCTTTGAGCACATTTAGAGGATATTACGTTATATAAATTTTCGAGTTTGCTTTTTGAAAAGCATGACCGACAGTTAAAAGCCTAAAAATTTATGGCACTTTTAATGATAACTTTTGCCATTTTTTGTAGAAAAAAATTTAGGAAAATATAGACCCAACAAAATGGTAACAAAAGCAGATGCCAGACAATGATCAAACTCTGAACACAGTACCCGTTCTGTAGAGTGCACGGTACCGATGAAAGCAGTAATTTTGGCAACGCGTTTTGACCTGGGTAAGCATAATTTGAGTTTTGAATAACTATCTGGTTGTACGCTGTGAAGGGTAGTAGTAGTAGTAGTAGTAGTAGTAGTAGTAGTAGTAGTAGTAGTAGTAGTAGTAGTAGTAGTAATTGTGGTAGTAGTAGTAGTAGTAGTAATTGTGGTAGTAGTAGTAGTAGTAGTAATTGTGGTAGTAGTAGTAGTAGTAGTAATTGTGGTAGTAGTAGTAGTAGTAGTAATTGTGGTAGTAGTAGTAGTAGTAGTAGTAGTAGTAGTAGTAGTAGTAGAAGAAGAAGAAGAAGAAGAAGAAGAAGAAGAAAGAAGAAAGAAGAAAGAAGAAAGAAGAAAGAAGAAAGAAGAAAGAAGAAAGAAGAAAGAGAAGAAGAAAAGAAAGAAAGAAAGAAGAAAGAAGAAAGAAGAAAGAAGAGAAGAAAGAAGAGAGAAGAAGAAGAAGAAAGAAGAAAGAAGAAAGAAAGAAGAAGAAGAAAGAAAGAAGAAAGAGAAAGAAGAAAGAAGGAAAGAAGAAAAAGAAGAAAGAAGAAAAGAAGAAAGAAGAAAAGAAGAAAGAAGAAAGAAGAAAGAAGAGAAAGAAAGAAGAAAGAAGAAAGAAGAAAGAAGAAAGAAGAAAGAAGAAAGAAGAAAAGGAAAGAAAAGAAGAAAGAGAAAGAAAGAAAGAAGAAAGAAGAAGAAAGAAGAAAGGAAAGAAGAAAGAAGAAGAAGAAGAAAGAAGAAAGAAGAAAGAAGAGAAGAAGAAGAAGAAAGAAGAGAAAGAAGAAAGAAGAAAGAAGAAAGAAGAAAGAAGAAAGAAGAAAGAAGAAGAAGAAGAAGAAAGAAAGAAGAAGAGAAAGGAAAAGAAAGAAAAGAAGAAGAGAAGAAGAAAGAAGAAAGAAGAAAGAAGAAGAAGAAAGAAGAAAGAAGAAGAAGAAGAAGAAGAAGAAAGAAGAGAAGAAGAGAAGAAGAAAGAAAGAAAGAAGAAGAAGAAAGAAGAAGAAAGAAGAAGAAGAAGAAGAAGAAGAAGAAGAAGAAGAAGAAGAAAGAAGAAGAAGAAGAAGAAGAAGAAGAAGAAAGAAGAAGAAGAGAAAGAAGAAGAAGAAGAAGAAGAAGAAAGAAGAAGAAGAAGAAAGAAAAGAAGAAGAAAGAAGAAGAAGGAAGAAGAAGAAGAAGAAGAAGAAGAAGAAGAAGAAAGAGAAAGAAGAAGAAGAAGAAGAGAAGAAGAAGAAGAAGAAGAAAGAAGAAGAAGAAGAAGAAAGAAGAAGAAGAAGAGAGAAGAAGAAGAAGAAAGAAGAAGAAGAAGAGAAGAAGAAGAAGAAGAAGAAGGAAGAAGAAGAAGAAGAAGAAGAAGAAGAAGAAGAAGAAGAAAGAAGAAGAAGAAGAAGAAGAAGAAGAAGAAGAAGAAGAAGAAGAAGAAGAAGAAGAAGAAGAAGAAGAAGAAGAAGAAGAAGAAGAGGAAGAATTCTTGTCTCATGTCAAATCGGAAAAGACGCGTCAATCATTACATTACAGTGATACATAGGATTATCCACATCTCAACACACATAGACAAACGCACACGCACGCGTACGCATACACACGCACACTCGGAAACACACACACACACACAAACACTCATTTTCCCTCAACCAAGTAATCCAACACTGAATGAAATAATTCAATAAATTACAAAATGGTTTTACATATACACGGCGAGGCCGGTCAATCATTTACACACAATAATAAGACTGCATTATTAATTCATTGTGTTCCATAAAATGCGACCAGTTGTGTCAAACAACAACCAAAACTTGAAGACCAGAATGAAAGTAGTAGAAACATATGTTATAAGTACCCTTTTATACGGTTGTGAAACGTGGACGCTTGACAAAGAATGTACGAGGAGGTTAGAGGCATTTGAGATGTAGGTATCATGGACAGAGAGGTGTACGAACGAGAAAGTGTTGGAGAAGGAGAGAAAGAGAAGAATACTGATCGATAACATCAGAAAGAGGCAGTTACGGTTTCTGGGACATGTGTGGAGAATAGACGGAATAGAAAAGTTGGTAATATCTGGGATGATCGAAGGAAAGAGAGCTAGAGGAAGACAAAGAATGACTTATCTAAATAACCTAAGAATGGCCAAATGTGACTTAAAAAGCAACACAGATTTCATGCGCACCGCAGAGCATAGAGAATACAGGTGTGCCGCAGAGGATCGTGATTCGT
This sequence comes from Berghia stephanieae, assembly GCF_034508935.2. Lineage (NCBI taxonomy): Eukaryota > Metazoa > Mollusca > Gastropoda > Nudibranchia > Aeolidiidae > Berghia > Berghia stephanieae. The sequence goes on from NC_088362.1 coordinate 51,058,672, forward strand.
GGAGACAGCTGACCGGCAACGTACTCAAGAGTACAAGCCACGATGGATGATGATGATTAATTCATCACCAACAGATCAACACGTCCATTGTCAGAACACACAAAATTCACAAACTATAAATGTTATTATTATATACAATTATGTCTACTTACCAAAGAGAAAATATACATCGTCATTTTCTTTAAAATAACACCACCCTTGACTCAGAAATAAATGTACGCGTGGCCATAAATGAGGACTGAGTTGTGATCTCACCAATCTTAATCTAAATTGCGAACGTAATAACTGTCACTGTCAGTTTTATAATAGGCGGCTGGCTGAATGGCGGACAATTACTACTTATCCTTGTTTTTTGAATGTTGCGTCCTCTTTTGGCTATCCCAGCAGCAACAATAATGCTATATTGTTTTTCGGACGTACTTTATTCTAGTCTTGATTTCAAGTCAGCATTATTTGGTCTACTTTTTTATTTTGGGTCTTCACTTGGAGTATTGACAATGTTTCATAAAAACTGAAGTAACACAGTAAGTAAAGATTAGTGTTGACTGAACACTGAACATTCGATGTACAGGTGTGACAATTTGGTTAATATATTATAGTCGTTTTGTTTGCTGATAGATTGTATGTAAGATAAATGTGCTGGTTTAGGCCGATGCACGTGCAGAGAATGAAGGGAGATGGGGTAAATGTGTGTGTGTGTGTGTGTTTGTGTGTGTGTGTGTTTTTGTTTGTAGGTGGCTGTATGTGTATATGCAATTTTGTGTATTGTGTGTGTGTGTGTATGTGTGTGTGTGTGTGTGTGTTTGGTTTGAAAGGGGGGTGGGGGGTACGACACACACAAGATTAGTGAGAGGGGCAGATATGACAACAGTGTAGAATACGTCATCGAAACTGGCTAGAAAGAGGTCGAGGGCCGCCGTTTTATGCAACCAGGGAGGCTGTGCAATTTAGTTTCTATTTTAATGACTTTTAGTTCGATTAACCTTGATTTATTGACGGGAAAAATAAAAAAAAGGTCAGGTTTATGACGATAATCTAAATTAGAAATATCAAACTACACTTTTACTTGTACATTTTAGACTCGGTTCCATTGTTGGGTTTATACGAGATAACAAATAGAAATTAAACATACGTCGAAAAATAAACAAGAGAGAGAGAGAGAGAGAGAGAGAGAGAGAGAGAGAGAGAGAGAGAGAGAGAGAGAGAGAGAGAGAGGGAGACTTGATTAATTTGATCTATCTATCTATCTATCATATATCTGTCTATCTAAGCCCTTCCCATGCTCATTCTTAATGACATGTGTCCAATTAAGTTTACCATACCTGGAACGACAGCGGTTCACACAACACTGATTTTACACCACCATTAATCGACTTTATGCATATAAATGAGGAGACTCAAAGAGTAGGATTCGCCTCTTTGAACCTGCTGTTTGGACTTGCTTGTTCATTTGACACCTACCGGTTTTATGACACAATGCTGTTATGGATTAAAAGTGAGGAGAACGTGGGAATTCCTTTCAACATTTCGGACCTGTTGACTTCTAACAATGACAGTAGGTACCATGCGAATACGAAGTTTGGTCACTATTCAAATATTATGTATAACGAATAGCACTCTCTCTCTCTCTCTCTCTCTCTCTCTCTCTCTCGCTCTCTCTCTCTCTTTCTCTCTCTCCCCCCCCCTCTCTCTCTCTCTCAAGCAGTATTAAGTGTGACAAACGACAGAATGAGTGACAATGATTGGGAATTCACAATATAATGTTTAAAAAATATATAATGCATTTAAACAAATGAACCCAACCGTCGTCAGTGTGAATAACTACCTGGCGATTGGCATTGATGGATACTGTAAAAGTATAAGAGCAAATAATTATGATTTCTTGGTGATTTGTACAGCATGAAATAAAATTTTTGTTCTATATTGTCAATGCTACTACTACTACTACTACTACTACTACTACTACTACTACTACCACCACCACCACTACTACCACTACTACGACTACAACTACTACGACTACTACTACTACGACTACTACTACTACAACAACTACTACAACTACAATTTACTACAACATACTACTACTACAACAACTCCAACTACTACAACAACTCCAACTACTACTACACTACACAACAACTACTACTACTACTACTACTACTACTACTACTACTACTACAACTACTACAACTACTACAACTACAACAACTTCTACTACCTACTACTACTACTACTACTACTACTACTACAACTACTACAACTACAACCACAACTACTTCTACTACAACTACAACTACAACTACAACTACTACTACTACTACTACTACTACTACTACTACTACTACTACAACTACCTTTACTACTACTTCTGTGACAAAAACAATAATTAAGAATTTATACTGCAATATCTACTAAACGTACTCAAATCGCTGCTACAAACGGGCCCCTAACCAAGAGCAAATAATGTATGACTTAGGCACAGGCTTTCCGTTAATAAAGGAAACTAAACAATGAAAAGTAAGCATAAATCTGAATGACTAGTACCATTTCTATCCGCCCCACTCATCTTCTTTTCCAGCATTTTAATCCCACCCCCTCTGGACAAATACGCTCTCTCTATGCACTCTTCAATCAACTAATTAAATCTAGGCTAGCACTATTCAGTATCTGGGGAGTTAACCTGGGACTGGGATCGGCGGGTTTCGTAATAAAAAGCAATTACATTTTTACGAAACCCGACGACACCTGGCAATATCCGACAAAGTTATGGGAGGTAGGCAGCAGCGTGTGTGTGTGCGTGTGTGTGTAGGGGGGGGGGTGAGAGGGGATGAACTTGAGATTCAGGAAAGTGTACACCAGTGGGGAGTGAACCTGGGACTCTGGGTTTTGTAAAAAAGCAATAACAAAATGAAAATTGGAATGGGGGTGGGGGTTACTTTTTTTTACGAAATCCGACAATATGCGGCAACGTTGTGGAAAGTAGGCAAAGCGTGGGGAGTGAACCTGAGACTCAGTGAAGTGTACACCAGTGGGGAGTGAACCTGAGACTATGGTTTTCGGCGGGCTTCAGCTAGTTTCATATAAAAGCAATTACTTTTTTACGAAACCCGACGAAACCTGGCAATATCAGAGAAAGTTATGGGTAGTAGGCAACAGTGGGGAGTGAACCTGAGATTCGGGGAAGGGTACACCAGTGGGGAGTGAACTTGAGACTGGGTTTCGGCGGGTTTTGAAAAAATAAAAAAAGCAATTACTCTTTGTTTACGAAATGCGCCAAATCCCAACAAAATGGGGCAAAGTTATGGAAAGTAGGCAAATAATGGGGAGTGAACCTGAGACTAAGGAAGTGTACACCGGTGGGGAGTGAACCTGAGACTATGGTTTTCGGCGGGTTTCAGCGAGTTTCACATAAAAGTAATTACTTTTTTACGAAACCCGGCAATATCCGACAAAGTTGTTGGAAGAAGGCAACAGTAGGGAGTTAACCTGAGATTCATGGAAGTGTACACCAGTGGGGAGTGAACCTGAGACTCTGGTTTTCGGCGGATTTCAGCGAGTTTCATATAAAAGCAATTTCTTTTTTACAAAACCCGACGAAAACCTGGCAATATCCGAGAAAGTTATGGGAAGTAGGCAACAGTGGGGAGTGAACCTGAGACTCAGGGAAGTGTACACCAGTGAGGAGTGAACCTGAGACTCTGGTTTTCAGCGGGTTTCAACGAGTTTCATATAAAAGCAATTGCTTTTTTACAAAACCCGACGAAACCTGGCAATATCCGACAAAGTTATTGAAGTAGGCAACAGTGGGGGTGATCCTGAGATTCAGGGAAGTGTACACTTGTGGGGAGTGAACCTGGGACTCTGGATTTTGTAAAAAAGCAATACGAAGGTGGAGGGGGAATTACTTTTTTACGAAACCCGCCAAAAGCCGACAAAGTTATGGGAAGCAGGCAGCAGTGGGGAGTGAATCGGGGATTTGGACATCGATGAGGATTGAACCCGGGACTCTGAGAGGCTGATACCAGTGGACAGTGAGCTCAGAATGTACTTTTATTTCGAAACCTACCGAAATTGTCAAAAGTTATGGGAAGTGGGCACCATTGGGCAATGAACCGGGACTCAGGGAAGTGCACACCGGTTGGGAGTGAACCTGGGACTGTCAGAAGAGGAAATCAGTGGAAATGAACCTGGGACTATGGAAGATGGATACCAGTGGGAAATGAAGCCGGACTATGGGAGTTGGGTACCAGACGAGAATGAAGCAATTACTTTTTTACGAAATCCGCCAAAACCCGCCGAAAAACCATAGACTTAGAGGTTTACTCCCCAATAGTGTACACTTCTCTGAGTCTCGGGTTCACTCCCCCACTGTTACTTTCTTTCCATAACTTTGTCAGATATTGTGGGGTTTCGTAAAAAAGTAATTGCTTTTTTTAACGAAACCCAGTCCCAGGTTCACTCCCCAATGGTGTACACTTCCCTGAGTCCCAGGTTCACTCCCCACTGCTGCCTACTTCCCATAACTTTGTCGGGTTTTGGCGTGTTTTGGCAGGTTTCGTAAAAAAAGAAACACCCCTAAAAATACCACGTGTATACAGTAAATAGATGTCAATTTTAGTCTAATATTCAGTATCTATTTAAATTATTATTATTATTATTATTATTATTATTATTATTATTATTATATTATTATTATTATTATTATTATTATTATTATTATTATTATTATTATCTTATTATTATTATTATTATTATTATTATTATTATTATTATTATTATTATTATTTTTTATCATTATGATTATGATGATGATGATGATGATGATTATTATTATTATTATTATTATTATTATTATTATTATGATCATTATTATTATTATGATCATTATTATTATTATGATCATTATTATTATGATTATGATCATGATTATGATTATTATGATTATGATTATGATTATGATTATGATTATGATTATGATTATGATTATTATTATTATTTTATTATTATTATTATTATTATTATTATTATTATTATTATTATTATTATTATTTTATATTATTATTATTATTATTATTATTATTATTATTATTATTTATTATTATTATTATTATTACTATTATTTTTATTATTATTATTATTGTCATGTAAATTTCAATATAATACGGCAGAAAGTCTGGCCACATATTTATAATGAATCGGGTTTGTCTTAGATGACAAAACAAACAAACAAACAAACAACAACAACAACAAGGAGAACAACAACAACAACAGATTTTAAAAAGTAATAAACAATAGAAGAGCACAATAATGAAAAACAACAACGAGATGATAACACATAAAAGATATTCGTAATAAATCGATAACTGATTAAATTACTCCAACTACTTGATTTAAAAAATCATAATCATAATCATAATAATGATGATGATGACGATTACAACAACAACAATAATAATAGTAAGTAAGTAGAAATAATAATAATAACAATAATAATAATAATAATAATAATAATAATAATAATAATAATAATAATAATAATAATAATAATAATAAAAGAACAATAGTATAATATGAACATTAAAGTATATCACAAGCAAATAAAATTATTAAAACAAAAGTTTTAAAAATATCAATAGACAGAAGTAATTAAAAAAATATTGGGGAAAAAAACCAACAAAGTTACCCCTACCAGGATTTGAACTGTCGAACCTTAAGCTCAAAGTCAAACAGCTTATATCCACCATGCCATGGTGTCACTGAACTTTTAGTGACATTTAACCATGTCTTTTCAGACATTAAAAAATGTATTTGAATGCAACTCTTATTTTGATATTTTGAACTATGTTAATTGCACAATAACAGAAATTAAAAAATTACGATCAAAATATTTTTACAACTTTGAATCGCGCTGTCAGTTGCTGCACGTGTTCAATCTGGAAGTAGGTTAGCAGTTTATTTACATTCAACCGAGATTGTCGTACTTTTCACTCTCTCTATAAAAAAAGAGTTCCTTATGGATACTGAATAGTGGCACAGCACTATTCAGTATCTGATACTGAATAACCACTTCGTTAAATCTATTGTCCATTTCTATGCCCCACCCAACTAGCTGATAAACATAACAAATCGTATTGTCCAGCAGTGGGGAATCGGCATAATAACAGTAGGTAAAATAAGCTCCTCCTGCTCTGATTTTTGATTAATTCTGTGGAGACGATCAACAATTCTTTTTGATGATACACAACTATCAAACGACATTTCACATAATGAGAAGACACAAAGAATGAAACTCACCTCTTTCAACTTCCTGATCAGTCTCTCTAACTGATGATGAGACATATCTAGTAAGTGTACGTCGAGCGATACCCATTCAAGACTGAAGTTTATTTTTTCTCTCTTAAACTAAACGGGGAAAATGCAATGCAATAATTGTTTTTCAGGAAACGATCTCCTTTACTAGTCGTAACTTTAAATGACTATATTAAAGAATGTTTGACGAATAAAATACATTTGACTAAAAGATATGCTGGTTGTAGTATAACCGACGCGTACATATATGCAGGTCTGGCATCCAAACACATTTATGGGCCTAGTTTAACATTGTTATAATGAACAATATATTTCGTCCTTTTTTTTCGAGATTTCCATTACAACAATGACCCCAAAATACATTCGAGCGCACGTCAATTGTAATTAATATGACGATTTTCCTCCTGTCGGCATGGAAAAGGTTAAGGACCAAAACTCATTCGCTTTAATAAAACTTTTCTTTAATCATTCAATCTTAAGCATCATACTCACTCCGACATAATTCTGTTTTGATTGGATGGGTCAAATATGGCCCAAATTTGATTTGCCTTCTAGATTCACGAAATCGTTTGCCTGGTCCATGCAGCTTGGTGTTCTATCTCTGGGCAAATGTCATAATCTGTCCATGCAGAGGCCTTGCCTGTGGTCATTTTCCGTGATGGAGACGCTCGGATGCAAACTTGTTTTCCCTTCAATAATTTCAAAAGAACAATACATAGATGATCCCAATATCCCCCCCCCCCCCGCCCCCAAGTAAAAAACAAACAACAAAGAATAAGAACAACAAAACTAAAAACAAACCAAACAAAAAAATACAAAAACCAAAACCAAAACAAACAAACAAACAAAAAAACAAAACCCAACAGAAAACATTTGGTTGACTAGGAATTTATTATTGTCGATGTTAAGACACCATAATATTTCACTTCAAAGTAAAACGAACAATATCACTCAGAGCGATTTTATGAATCGAAAGAAATGAATAAAAGCATAAGTACACAACCATATATTAACATGACATGAAATGACATAAGTTAATAAATAGGAAACTTCTAGGGCGCGGCGCTAGGATCAATTTGTTAATTAGTTTTTATAAATTTTGAAATAAAAAAAATGATGCAGTTTTATAGAATGGATTGGTTACATTAACCAGTTAACTGCAGTTACTGGAAAAACTGGTACTTAATTTGGCCAGAAAACTCGTTCTTCAAATATCGGTCGATTAAATTAACCATCATCTTGGCAAAATGTCTCAATTCTGGGACCCCATGAAGTCCCAGGTTTGAGAATTATTGCCGAGATGGTGATCATTTAAATCGATCGATATTTGAAGAACGCGTTTTCTGGTCAAAGCTTGAAATACGTGCCTTTCCGGGTGGACAATTAACTGGTTAAAATGACAGATGGGTATTACTTAATTACAAGTAATAGTTGTAAACTGTTGTTAACTGGATTTCAATTTGGGATTGAAATGACATAAGGCGATTGTGTTCTTGTATGGAATTCCACAAGGCTGCTGGAGATGAACGTCCAATTTTTTTTTGGTTTTAAATCATTAGATATAGAATGGAAGTTTTAATTTAATCATCAAATGAGGACATTTCAGGTTTCCCCTTTATCAACAAAACACGGTGAATGAAATGCTATAGAAGAATGAGAGATGTGAGAATGATGATTTTCGATAACTTGTTGATCATCATCATCATCATCATCATCATCATCATCATCATCATCATCATCAATATCATCATCATTACCACCACCATAAGTCATACATGCCATTTTATGAGTTAAAAATAGAAACCTTACCATTGATTTATCATCTCAAACATGCCCTATCTTGATTTATGTTAATTCTTTAGCTATGCAAAGGTACATTAACCCTGCCCTTACCAACTCTAGGAAAATCGTAACATTCGTTACGGTTCAAATAGTATTTATTTTCTTTTTCAAACTTGTTTTGTATATCACAACTTTGAATAAAAATATTTGTTAACAACTTAACAAAACACCATTAATTTATTTATAGTCTTAATGAACAAATTATCTATAGTATTTAATTATTGATTTTGAGTTTGAGTGTTTTAGAAAATCAATTATTGTGTTGGGTAAGTAGACATTTCAAGAAAAAATCTAAAATAAAAGTCGGTAAAGGTAAATTTGAATAGAAAGAGAAAAAAAAATATAAAAAAATATGATACGTATCGTGAAACGCGTTTTACATTAGGAACAATTTTGTATGTTTGGAATTATGCTCATTTCTTTTGGAATAAGTCATACAGTAACATCATATTGAAAGGGTTCAGGTTATAGGATGGCATCCTTGATAGCCCATGGTATGGATCTGTAAAATAAATAACAATATATATATATATATATAATATATATATATATATATATATATATATATATATATATAATTATATATAAATGAGGTCTATGATTCAAATTTATGTCCAACCCAATCGGTTGAAACGGTATTATGTCGCGGTCGATAGTACTTGTTTGCAGGTCTGATAACCCAATTTGTTACGATCTCTTTTTTGCAATTGAAATACTCTCAAACTGATGCAAAAAATATTGTTCATTACAACACTGTTTAATCAGGCCCTTCATTGCATTCGGTTATTAGACCTGCAAATATGTGCACACTGGTGAGGATGGATCAGGCCTTGGAATATTAATATGGAATTAAAATTATAATAAATACAAAACTTTGGGTCTTTTGCAATGTAAGAAATTGCATTTATTTATAAAATTAATAAAAATAAAAGAAAATTCCGTTTATTCATCCCATAGGGGAGCTTTGTCTCTAGTGTACGGTCTTTGCCCTCGTATCCGAAAGGTACCGAGTTCGATCACCATCCGCTGCGCTGTGTGGCTTTGAGCAAGTCACAGCTTACCCCGTCGTGGATTTCCGACCTTGACCGTAGCCATCGTAAAGTTATAGCCTGACACTGGCCAAAAAATGACGTCAAAATGCCAGCCATTTGCCACAAAAGAAAACAAATCGTGAGTTGTATTCAATAGTTCAACCAATGAAATAACTTGTTTCCATGAGCTCTACTAACGACAACTCACTTGGCGGTGCAAAAACCAAATAATGACGTCAAACTGCCAGTCCTTTTGGATTTCAGTGTCAGGCTATAACATAATGATGGCTACGGTTCTAGTGTCAGGCTATAGATAGTTCGAAGATGACGTCACTCAATCTTTGTTATTGTTTTTTGCCATCCGCGTTTATGAGTAATGCTCACTGAACTGTATTAGCCTGACTATAAACGTTCATGGATACACACAGTTTTGTGTGCTGGTCCGTTATACTTCCGGATGGCAATGTTATGAGCTTCTTTGCCAAGCGCATACTATCTATAAGTTAACGATGGCTTTGCCTTGACGCGGTGACGGGGCTTGAGGCATTTCGGGGGCAAGGGTGTAAATGTCGGTTGACCGTCACGAAGACCATCCCGTGTATCGAGGCTAAGCGGGCATCTTGAGCGGCAAGCCCGATATGTGACTAATGGAGATCCAACCCGGTGCCCGAATGGCTTCGGCCATCCCGGGCTCCACACTATTATGTTCTAATGCGATTTACAACAAACAGGATTTTCAATGGCGAGCGGTCGGCCGTCTAGCCAAATACTACCGCGTTCGTGGCGCCAGGGTCGTCGGCACGGTCGAGAAATAAGCGAATGTCCCAATACAATTTAGCTGGAAAATGCGATACCAGGGTTAGCGACCTGACGCACATATTAGTATCCCTCAATATCGAGAGCCAGAGTATGGCAAAAATATAGCTTTTGTCAAAGCTACTGGCCGCCCATAGCGTTGATATTCTTCCATTACAGGAGACCAATCTTTATTCAGGCGCGCAATCTTCTCGATTCCAGATCCCAGGCTATACGGTGGTCCAGCGAGAGGACACTTCGAGGCTCCATGGAGGGGTTAGCGTCTAAGCTAAAGAGCCATCGAAGGTAAGGGTCATTGTGAGCGCAAAGGTCAGCAACAGGGTGAATAGAATTTCCGTAGAGGTAGTTGGACTGTGTTTGCATAACATCTACAAACCACCAAGAGCGTCTTGGACCACACCGATACCGGTGGTTAGCCATCCTTCCATCTACCTGGGAGTCTTTAATAGCCACCATCACAAATGGGGCTACGGAGACTGCACGAGGCAGGTAGACAACCCCACTCATGGACTTAGTGTACGATCCTACAGTACAGCCGATGGTACCTTCAGGGGTACCCGCCCTATGAATGAGTATACTCCAGACCTCACCCTCGTTACGAAAGGCGCGAGCGGTGAATCGCTGCAAGTGAAGCGGAGAGTATTCGGCGATTTCCCGGATAGCCAGCATAGGCCGGTTCTTGTCACAGTGGGGGTGACAATATCGAGGATGCAGTCTCTTCCACTCTGCAAATGGAACTTCAGTTCCTATGAGCAGGTTTGCCCTGCCATCCCTCTCAAGTCCGAGAATATAACCAGATTTAACAGGCGCTAACAGATTTAACAGGTTAAGAGCGCTCACCGCTCTATTCCACCGGGCAAACGGAAATTCTACATCCCCTGCTGGACGGAAGAGGCGGAAAATCTGTACAAAGAGTACCAGCAGACCCATTTCCAGGACGTAGCCGATAGACTACTTCAGTCTCCGGCAGAAGGAAGGAAGCAACGGTGGCAGGAGACCGTGGAAAGTCTCGACTTTACACACTCTAGGCGACACGCTTGGCGACAGATAAAGAAGGTGGATCAGGAACGGAATTACGCGAAGGCTGCACCAGACTGTGAGGCAGATACAATTGCCAGGAATATTTTTTTTTAAACATATCAAACGGGTCCCAAAATCGGGCTTTTGAGCGCGGTGTCCGTACGATTTTGGACTCGCTACCTGCGGAGGAGTCGGACTGGACCTCCCGGTTCAGTCTCCGAGAGGTGGGTGCAGTCATTAGCAATGTAATGAACGGCAAATCAGCAGGGGTAGACGGCGTTTATCCCGATATGGTGACCCATCTGGGCCATAGGGCACGGGCCTGGCTGGCAGAGGCAATGTCTGACGTCTTTGCAAAAGGAAATCTCCCACAAATGAGGAAGCACGCAAAGCTAGTTGCCATCCTGAAACCCGGGAAACCGGCGAAGGAGGCCGACAGTTACAGACCCATATCACTACTGAGCTGTCTATACAAATTGTTGGAGCGATTTGTATTAAAGCGATGGGGGCCGGTCCTAGACGCTGCCCTACCGCCCGAGCAGGCAGGCTTCAGGGAAGGGAGGTGCAACACGGAACATGTCATTGCCCTTACAGAGCATATTGAAGCAGGCTTCGAGAGAAAACAGCAAACTGGTGCTGTGTTTATAGACCTATCGGCGGAGTACGATACGGTCTGGTGCGAAGGATTAATGCTCAAACTTGCAAAAATCATAAGGTGCAAAAAGACAGTGAAGTTGTTCTCTTCAATCTTAGGGGAAAGACAATTCCACGTCGTGTTGGGAGGCGCTACATCAGTAAGAGGAGACACTGGGTGTCGAGAACCTGCCTCACGGCAAAATCGTTTCATCAGTGGGGACTTTCCACCTGTCCAACATGTACCCGATGTGGGAATGAACCCAAAACCGCAGAGCATCTAGTTGAACGGTGTGTTGTGACGAAGCTTCCGGGCGGGTTTGCGACGGTGCACGAGTGCGGTAATGAATTTGCTGATTGGGTCGATCGTCATAACATAGTAGTGTGAGCATCAGTAGAAGCTGCTGCCCTAGCTCAATATTGAAGCCTTGCAATAGACCCTAAAGATAAACAAATTTCCCCTATGGGATGAACAGAGGGAATTGTATTTATTTATATATTTATAAAACTTACGAGGTTGTCGCTGCCTCCTCACAACTGCAGGACAGCCATCAGGATCCGTGATGACCCTAAACCCACTGGAACGTCTAGGCAAGGCTATGAAAGGACATCGATCTGTAGATTGATTGGTAAGAGTATGAAAAATGTGACCCAGGGCGTCATTCTGGAATAATGTAGGAATAAACTGGATGGATATAGACGCTAAGAAGCTCACGACATTGCCATCCGGAAGTATAACTGACCAACACACAAAACTCTGTGAACCATGAACTTTTATAGTCTGGATTATACAGTTAAGTGAGAAGAACTCATAAACGTGGATGGTTAAAAAAAAATAACAATGACTTAGTGACGTCAACTTCATTCTATCTATGGAACGAACGACATTGACGTCACGCAGGGGTTTTTTTTAGGCCTCGAACCCTCGATCTACATATTGAATACAGAAACCGAGTGTTAAACATCTCATTTAGACTTTAAAACCCAACATAGTAAAGGGTTTAGAGCATGGTTATTAAAATAAGTTGAGTTTCTACATGGTGTTCATTTGACTGAATTATTTATTAAATTACAAGTTAACTCGCGAGGTCCCAAGTTTGAGAGTTTTTGCCAGAATGAAGGTAATTTAAATCGATCGATATTTGAAGGATGTGTTTTCTCTGGCTACATTTCAAATATGTATCTTCCTAGACTACGACAGTTAACTGGCTAAATAATCATTCAAACTAGCGTCTACATTGTTTATTTGGATCATCCTCAACGTCATCGGGTGTGTACATTGTTTATTTGGGTCATCCCAAACGTCATCAGATGTGTAGATAGATTAGTTGGGTTATCCCAAGTGTGTAGAGTGATGTGTAATGTGTAGATGTAGAGTGGCAGATGAAAAATATTTCAGATACACACATGAATTTAAACAAAGAACTATAGAAGTGTTGTTTGTTCAGGGTACAGCAGCATGATTTCAAAATCAAATACACCCTAATGTAAACCAACGCTCTGACTGCCTTGTAAACTCATTTTTTTTTATTTAAAAAAAGATCGAGTACACTAAGAAAAAAGTAGCTAAAATATATTTTAAAAAGGCCTATACTAATGGTGGCCAATCTTGGCCATGAATATGGCCATCTAGCAGCCCAGTAAGTAGTGATGTCAACTTCCCGAGCCGTTTTGAATGGTTGTTACCACCTTCATGCTCACGGTAGACGCCGTCCACTTGACGGGGCGGACACGACCATCGGAGATAGTTCTTTTGTTGGTTAAAGATGGGGCTTAAATAGGATACGGTTTCAAGCAAAATTTTTAATCGCCTCTAATTTCAAAAATACTTGAGATATGATCATTCTGACAACTTCGTAAGCTTTCCTATGTCTCAGAGTGTCGATTAAGTGAAAAAGTTATTTAATCATTTTTTGAGAGATACTGTCCTTTTGTTGGTTAGGGCCTTCATCATCATCATCATCATCATCATCATCATCATCATCATCATCATCATCATCATCATCATCATCATCATCAACGTCATCATCATCATCATCATCATCAAAAAATAAAAATTGTCATTAAAGCATGACTAACCAAACTTTTATTACAAAATACATACAAAATCTATGTTGATCACTGATAATACTGTATATTCTTTAGGAAACACAATCAATCAACAATGTAACTTACTGCACTCTCCTTCTGGGCGACAAGACCAAGTTTCTCGGCATGGTTCGCCAACTCTACGACAGTACATATTGGCTGGGCACAACTGGAACGACGGAAAACATATCAGTCAGTTTAAGTATCAACTCTCCTGTATCAAATATACCCCCCCCCCCCCCGTCTATTAAAACAAAAAATTGCTCACGCCCCCCCCCCCCCCATCCCGCTCAGTCGATTAAATTTCAGAACACGTGCCGGTGAAAATTCACCAAAGAGGAAAACAAAACTGAAAAAAGGGGGAAAAAGAGACAAACAAAAAACCCCTAAAGTGCTATAGAATTAAAATAGCAATGTACGTATTTCGCCGTCACAATCATCGCTGACGAGATTAACCAAGGAGAATCCCCACGAGATAACTCGTACTATTTTATAATTCCTAGCAGTATAAATGATTGAAAGAAAACCATATTATACATCATATCTCGACTCATTTAAATAGGAAAACACACAAAAATGCGTATACCCCCCTTCCATAGATTGGTCAAATTGATTCCGAACCCCCATCCCCTCCCCCATCCATTGATGTTGGCCAAAGTGCACCACCCTGCCTTCGATTGCCATCCACTCCCGTCTATTTGATACACTGGAGTTGAGGCTTGGTAAAAAAAAGTTACTGTAATATATCTGATTGAAATAGGTAGCTTTATATCGCAGAGATAATGGGGAGCAGAAGTCGTGGCGTCACACCTATCTCTCTTCTTGTTCGAAACTCCTTGGAAGTGTGTAACCAAACCTCCAGTGGACAAACAATGACTATGTTACATGTTGAATCATAAGGTATCATAACTATTTTAGCAGGAGGATGTATCGGCAGATATTTATGATTCTCGCTACATCATTGATTCTCGCTACATCATATCAATCAGACTAGAATCGTTCACTATCACACACAGTTTGTGTGTTGGTACGTTTCATCCGGCTGGCGGATGTTGTGTTTTACCTAAACGCATAGCATCAATAGTGACGTGGTGAATGTTATTTCTTCAATGTCAAAATTATATAATTTCTACAAATGTTTATTTACAGTGCAACAAACCTTATTGTCACAGGGGTCATACAAAGGTCTGACAGGGGGTCTGATCGTTATGGTTGGGGGTGTAGGTTGAATTAGGATATTGATCTTTTTAGGTGGAACACATTCCAGTTTACACCCAGTGTTACAGCATTTGGTATCCCAGCTACAGTCCCCGTCATTCTTGCACTCATCATAACAGAACATTAAGTCATTTTTGGTTATGGGTCGCCTGTTAGGATGTGGACAGACCCCAGGCTTTACTCTTCTTTCTAGAATGTACAACGAAAAAAAGAAAAAGAAATAAAATTAATGAACCACTCGTATATTAGCATTCAAGCCAACATATCAAAGTTGTATTGAGGGCGAACGCTATCTAAATAATATTATGGAAAACAATACTAAACTATAGTCATAATTTTAAAACGTGGCGCGTGTTTTTCTCCTTTTTCCCAGCTGTCCCTCAATGTACAGCTGCAAAATCTTGTATGAACCTCTGAATCAAGTTGTCTTAATTAAAAAGTATTTTTCATGAGTTTTAAAACAAAAAGAAAGGATTTCGCTTATTACAGCTATATCAAAATCGATAACTGGTAAGGATCGGAACTCATAGAAGATTTACATTATCAAAATTATAAATTTTCCATACATACAGTATCTGAATATGAAGGGACGAATGGCAATCCTTACCTATCAGTAATCTACAGTTTATAACTATCAATACACATTACTGATAAATACAAATGAAAATGAACACTACGCGCTTCCAAGATAATTTTGTTTGCAAAATTTTGTGTAATAGTTTGTGTTTATGCCAAAGAGGGTTTCATAAATTTAGTTTTGACTGTTCAAGTAGACATTCATCAATTTATGGTACAGTGTTTCCACAAATAAATATATGTGTTCAATAATAATAATAATAATAACAACAACAACAACAACAACAACAACAACAACAACAACAACAACAACAACATTAAAGAAATGCTGGATACATCAATCACCACATTCTGATGACGAGGATGATGAAAAGGAGAAATGGAACGATTATGGAAAGACTTCGTGGCATCACTCTATCCAGTAAAATATAATTTTCCTCTAGTTTGCAAAGGTTGGAGAATGCTTTCCCTGTCTTTCCTTGTTATATCATTTATTGCCTCGTCGGTGAGAGTAAGGTTGGGGTTCCTTCTCTCAATCTTTCTCTCTAATCAGGCCCAAATGAGCTCGATTGGATTGCACTCACAGTGATGGGGTAATTCGCGCAACCTCGTCTCAAAACTCCCGGATCAAACAGTCTGCTTTGAAAACTGTTTCTGGTTTGATAAAGGATCAGAATGCGTAGTACTGCCTGACTGAAACCATGGAATAATGTCAGCTTTTATAGTTGCCGACGTTGGAGCTTTGAAATGATCATGGGCCGCCGAATGGAATCGTTGTCCAATACAATACAGTTGGGTGCTTCGACGGAATGCGCCAAACGGTTCTTTAGTCAGTCTGCATTGAATCCATAGTGATAGTCTCTACCTTTCCAGATAATGCAGAGAAGATAAAATGGCATACCATCCTTCTAAATATCCAGTATCTCCACCATCTTCAAGAATAACAATGATCCTCTGTCCAGAACCCATGGTCCTTTTCCTGGCCGAATTATCAGACGTCCATTCCTTTGTCGGATGCATGTTTACTTTCACCCAGCTCCATACATCTTTGGATGATATCCATATCAAAGTTGTCTAGGAACCTTTCTCTAAAACATCTTTCCACACAGGTGATCTCTCTAGCGTATTTCGATAACCATCCAATTCCATAGCCGCCCTCCTTAATGGCTTATCGATAGATACATTATTTTCGCAGCTCAACGAGGGTGGAACCGATAGAGATTTCGTATCATATCGTATCGTATCGTTTAAGAGCCTATATTATGTTTTAAAAATCTTTAAATGCTCAGTGAAACGTTCATGCATAGATACAATTTTTAAAAAAGTTATAGCATTTATTGTTAATTTGACAATATTGGGTATATAATCTTTATTTCCAATGAGTTAAAGCTAGAGATTTCATATAAGTCTTCCGTAATTGCGACATGATGTAGATTATATGCAATAAATCATAAACTCAAAATTTAACGCAAACTACATAAGTAACTTATGATAAGTTGTAAGTTTATAACAGTTAAAGCGATTGTTTTTATTCGGAAACAAGTATGAATGGAACTCAACATCACTAGCCGGAACTAACTTGTCTGCACGAGATTTTTTTGAAATGCAATGAATTTATCTAATAATTTGTGGTGCGTAACTTGTTTACATGTTTAACAGTGTAAAATCTCTAATTTTATGACAGAGATTTTAGAGCAGTTTTTTTTATAGGTCTTAAGGAATAAAACTTTTTAGATATGGCAATATCACGGTCCAAAATCTATATTCAGTTAAGACCAATTGATTCAGAGCTTGAAATAAATTTTTATAATCTTTGATAGAGGGACAGCTGAGAAAAGACAAAAACCCCACCAAAAACAGTACCATTAATTTTAAAAATCTGACTACAGTTAAATGCCGTACTCTAGATACGCACATATTTAAAATTTGGCCAGAAAACTCGTCCTTCAAATATCGATGGATTTAAACCACCACCATCTTGGCAAAAACTCAAACCTGGGTCTCGCAAAGTCGCAGGGTTAAAATTTTTTAAAACCAAAATGAGGGTCATTTAAATCGATCAATATTTGAAGGACGAATTTTCTGGCCCAATTTTTATTTACATGTTATTCCAGGATACGACAGTTAATTGGTTAAGGACTTGAGTATTTTGATTAATCTTTTAAATAAATGTGAAACTTTCACAAAACTGTTCACAGAATTTCGTTAATCCATCTCAACGACTCGGGCCATCATTAATGATTTTGAACAAACGACAGTTTCAAATAAAGAAAAAGAGAAAAAATACTAAAATAAATAAAAGAAAAAATAACACGAAAAACCTCACAATAACAATACTCTTTACTTTTAGGCTTAAACCATTGTTTTTGATGTCCCTTATTACTCTTAGGATAATTACCTCTTAAGTTGCTATTTGTAACGTTTGTCACGAGCATGACCTTTTACACAGCCTTATCCCTTAAATATGTTTTAGTTCAATTAACTACCATTCCAAGAAACGTAACGAGTTTTGATATTTTATTATCCAAATTGAAAACAAAAGTGTTGAACGTGATCTCATAATAATATAATGTTAATGAGGTAACTCCAACTTTACTTTTCTCATTTTGTTTATTCTAGTGGTTATGCCCCTTAGACCATTATATGCTGATTGATATAACGTTTCGTTTCTCATTGATCTACTATTTTTATTGTGCTTGTGATGATACATTTTCTGTTGTTGTTCCCTTGAAAGACAAGCAAGATATCAGTCAGTTAATAAATTTATGATCGAACGATCAATCCCTACTATTTGTATTTTTATTTAACATCAATATGGACCAGCCAGCAAAAAGAAATGTAACCTTAAAAACAATGGGGGTGGGGGTGGTATACTTCATTTGCTTGGAACATCATCATACCTGGATCTGTGAGACAACATCTGGAAGACGTGTCCATCAGAACGGTGCTGCAATAGGCGTTATCTGGGCATGGGGCCTCGCGGTAGCAATACAGGTTTTCCTGTTGTCCTTTGTCATTGTTGAACAGAATAGGACTGCTATGCATACACCCATATCTGTATGATGGTTTTGCTGTAAATGATAACGATATTTTTTAAAAAAATGTTTAACATTTCTGCTCCTTAGAGCTTACTAAAGATAAGAGGTTGAAAAATGTACGAATGTGAAAGCTATTGCCAAGCAAACTATAGCTCAAGAAAAGTTAGGGCAGGGTGTTCCAATTCGGACGCCCTACCGCATTCGCCGTCAATTTTAACGCCAAATTAAATAAAAAATATGACAGAGCTGTGAGAGTAGGATCGTTGACTGTGTTGAAATTTAAAATAATAAACCGAAGGGTAATGAAGTAAACTTTCTATTTAATACCTTTGAAAAAATTCATTTTCTGAATTCCGATTTCTTTGAATTCCGATTACTTTGATATTCTACGCATTATTTTCTCTTTTACTTCATTCCAAAATTACACACTTTTGGCGAGATGGGTCAAACATACGTAATGTAAATTCGATAATGTTCATGTCATGACGTCTTATCTGTGACTACAATGACACAGTTTGAAAAAGACTACAAGAATATATGACTGCTATTTAAGGTGCGACTTTTGATTTCTTTATTATGATGGAACGGAGATAAATATAATTATAAGCAAAACACTCAATAAATCAAAATTATAAACTTCGGTAGAAGCATAGCCGCAATTAAAGATTTTGATGAATGAAAAATAAGGGATAGAGGAGAAAGAAAAGAGAAAAAAAGAAAATGGACATGAATCAAATATAGATTGAGGGTGTTTGTGTTTGTGTGTGTGTGTGTGTGTGTGAGAGAGAGAGAGAGAGAGAGAGAGAGAGAGAGAGAGAGAGAGAGAGAGGGAGAGAGAGAGAGGGGAGCGATAGAAATAATGAGAGAGAAGGAAGAAATGGTAAAAGAAGAAATAAAAGGTCATTGAAAGCCAGGGAAAAACAAAACATACTTGTACATATTGCGGTAATGTCACACTTTTCCATCAGCTTACACGGCTTGAAATGTCTGCAGACCTGGCCTGAAGGACAGTTCTTGAGGAAAGAATAAGATTAGAAAAAGTCAGCATAATGCACATTCTTCATAGCATTCTTGGTCGATCACAAGATTGATAATATTGTCAAAGAGTACAACGACTCATACCTCTCGTTCTTCTAGATAATATCTATGGACCAAAAACTACACGTCTTAACAGATGACAATATCAATGGACCAAAGTCTTACACGTCTTATTCAGATGGTAATATCTATAGATCACAGTCTTTACGTATCATTCAGATGGCAATATCTGTGAACTGAAGTCTCACACGTCTTATTCAGATGACAATGTCTCTTGACCGACGTGAACATATTTGCAGGCCTGATTAGCGGACGCAGTTATGGGCTCGTTTTAACATTGTTGTAAAGGAGAATAGTTTGCGCGTTGATTTGAGAGTATTTCCATTATACAACAATGAGACCATAACAATGTGGGTTATCAGACCTGTAGTACTTTTCGTTATGAATCAAAGTCTTCTAACAAATGTGGATTAGAGCAAGAATGAGCTGAATAGATTTGCATATTCCTTTACTTAATATCATAAACATAAAGATGTCACTAAAAACTAACATTTATTTATATATTTTAAAAAATCTAAACCACGATTTACACTCGATCAGTACTCCTTCAAATCCATTTTTTGAGGTCATATTATACTGCTTCTATTTTAGTTGGAAGTCCTATTATATTGTCCTTGTTTTAGTTGAGTTTCTATCGTATTGTCCCTGTTGTAGTTGAGGTCATATCAGATTGTTTCTGTTTTAGTTGAGGTCATATCATATTGTCCTTGTTTTAGTTGAGATCATATCGTACTGTTCCTGTTTTAGTTGAGATCATATCGTACTGTTCCTGTTTTAGTTGAGATCATATCATATTGTCCCTGTTTTAGTTGAGGTCCCATCGTACTGTCCCTGTTTTAGTTGAAGTCCGATCGTATTGTCTCTGTTTTAGTTGAGGTCATATCATATTGTCCTTGTTTTAGTTGAGGTCCTTTCATATTGTCCCTGTTTCAGTTGAGGTCATAACCATAGGTTACCATAGACACAAAGTGTTATGACCACATATTTATAAATCGATGGTCATAACACATTGTCTCTGTTTTAGTTGAAGTCCTATCATATTGTCCCTGTTTTTGAGATCATAACGTTGTCTTTGTTTTAGTTGAGGTCATATCATATTGCCCCTGTTTTAGTTCAGGCCCTATCGTACTGTCCCTGTTTTATTTGAGATCTGTCGTATTGTACTTGTTTTAGTTGAGATCATATCATACTGTTCTCTTTAGTTGAGATACTAGCATTCTACCTTTTCTGTATGTTGAGGTCCTTTAGTAAGTAAAAAGAAAAAAAATATTAGTCAAATTCCTACCAATCTGTTTCTGCTTTAGTCGAGATCTTAAAGTAGTACTATAATACTGTCCTTTTGTATTGTCCCTGTTTTAGCTGAGGTCCTATCCGGAGAACTGGTTTCATACTTCCGAGGAAATTGGAACAAGTATTTAAACATCACATTTTTATTCCATATGTAGTTGGAGCAAGTCAATTATATTTATACAATGTAAAATGTTGGTCTGTTACTAATCTCGTGTAGCTGTGGAACTGGCATTTACCCGTTTATCCCTTTTTCGTCAGCGTTAAACGGGACAGTTGCTCGCAAGTAATTTTCAAAATCTAACAGACTCAGCTTCCCAATCACTGCTACGAAGCTTATCTCAAAGTACTTTCCTCCAAGTCAAACAGCTTTCCAAACACTACGATATAGATAGACAGTGTGTGTGTGTGTGTGTGTGTGTGTGTGCGTGCGTGTATGTGTGTGAGACAGAGAGACAGAGAGAGACATGGAGGGGGTGGGGTGGTCAGGAAGAAAATCGTCTCTGCAATCGGGATCGACACCGGTCTCTTTGCTCGCGAGTTGAGTGCTCTGCCGATTACTTACTTACTTATCCGAACCAGCGACCACCTGAGCTCTAGCCCTTCGGTCTTGTGCCATGACGTAGAAGTTAGACGTCTTTTGTAGTTGTTCCAGGTGACTATAAAGTGTGTTACTGATGCTTGGGTTTGGTGGGAGGAATGTGCATCTCAGGTCTTCAAGAGGTTGACATTCAAGCAAGTGGTGTGTTACTGTTTCATTGGGGTGTTGACATAGGGGGCAGGAAGGGGATGTGTCTTTTGTAATTTTGCTTAAATGGTTGTTGAACGGTATGTGTTGTGTTCTTAGTTGAAAGATGATGCTTTGCTGGTGTCTTCTGAGCGTATTTAGGCAATCAGTCTTTACAGGAGTGGTCGTATGGGAAAACATACATCTATCCGTGGTGCTCATTGTCCAACTGTTCATCCATTCTTCTCTCTTATTTGTTTTGATTATTTTTTTCGCTGTGTCTAAGGATACTGGAATTGATGGTTGTAAAAGTGTTGATCCGAGTCTGGCTAGTCTGTCTGCAGTGTCATTTCCTGGTATATTTGAATGTCCCGGTATCCACTGAAGAGATAGGTCTACTCTGTGTGTTGTAAGGAATTAATCTAGTTGAGATCTTAAACTATTAAACGTTGAGGAGAGTTTATCTAAATCGAGAGCTTGGAGGACCGATTTGGAGTCTGTGAAGATGACAGTGTTTTGAAGTTTTGAAGGGTTTAGCTGGAAAACAGAAGAGAGGTGTCGCAGTGAGGCTTCTATTGCAACTGCCTCTGCCTCGTAATTTGAGCAGGAGCTTCCGCAAGAATTGTGGATTTTATCACATGTTTTATCTGGGTATTCTACTACAAACCCATAACCAGCATTTTTAGTTCCTTTGTGGGCAGATCCATCTGTGTAAACATGTATCCAGTTGTCTGGGTATTCTTGTATTGTCTTCATTGCTAATGTTTGTATATCTGATTCGTTTTTATTTCTTGTTGTTTCTTCTACGAGGTTGGTCTTTATTTTTGGAAGTTTTAGTTCGGCGTATGGAGATTTTTAATAATAATAATAATAATAATAATAATAATAATAATAATAATAATAATAATAATAATAATAATAATAATAATAATAATAATAAAAATAATAATAATAATAATATATAATAATAATAATAACAATAATAATAATAATAATAATACTTTATTGCATCCCAAAAAGGACATTTTTTACTGATTAAAATAGATTTTTCTCTGTTTTCTGGGAGTCTGTGTTTTAAATTCAAGTTGTTAGCAATGTGTAGCAAGGATTTTTGTTTTAATCTTGTTCTTGGTTTCCATTTCTCTGCCAGAATTCTGTTTGGATGGTTTTCCTCTTTTCGTTTGTATCTTTCAACCATTTCAAGCACTGCTGATTCTCTGCGAAGTCCAAGTGGTTCCACATTAGTATGTATTTCACATGCTACTGTGGGTGTCGATCTCAGGGCACCGGAGATGAAGCGAAGGGCTTGGTTTTGTACTCTGTCCAAGGTTTTGTGTGTGTTTTTACTGCCTACATTTTGGAGGGCTAAATTGTAGTCCATGACGGAACGCACATAGCCTAAATATAGTTGTCGATTGGACTACCGAGGCCTTCCAAGGAGCAACATTGACGTCACTGAGCTATTCGTTATTGTTTTTATAAAGCCATTTCGATGATTAGTTCTCGCTAAATCATATCAATCAGACAATAAACGTTTAATATTACACACATTTTTGTGTTGGTACGTTTTATCCGCTTGCGGATGTTGTGAGTAATTTACCTAAACGCATAGCATCATTCGTGACATGATGAATGTTATTGCTTCAATGTCAAAATTACATAATTTCAACAAAAAGTCTATTTACAGTGCAACAAACCTTATTGTCACAGGGGTCATACGAAGGCCTGCCTGGCATGTTCGGCATGATCGTTATGGTTGGGGGTGTAGGTGGAATAAGGATACTGATCTTTTTAGGTGGAACACATTCCAGTTTACACCCAGTGTTACAGCATTTGGTATTCCAACCACAGTCCCCGTCATTCTTGCACTCATCATAGCAGAAGAAAAGGTCATTTTTTGTCACGGGTCGCCTGTTAGGAAGTGGACATACCCCAGGCTTTACTCTTTTTTCTAAAATGTACAACGAAAAAGAAGAAGAAATAAAATTCATAAACCACTCGTATATTAGCATTCAAGCCAACTATTCAAAGTTGTATCGAGGGGCGAACGCTATATAAATCATGGAAAATCAGACTTAACTAGATAAGTGCCGTAATCTGGAAACTCACGTGTTTAATATTTGGCCAGAAATCCCGTCCTTCTTCAAATATCGATCGATTTAAACGACCGTCATCTTGGCAAAACCTCAAACCTGGGACCTCACGAAGTCGCAGGGTGAAGAATTTTAACCACGATGAGAGTTATTAAAATCTATCAATGTTTGAAGGACGAGATTTCTGGTCAAAATACCAATTACGTGTTATTCCAGGTACGACAGTCAACTGATTAAGGAGATGAGTAGGTACAAAACTTTAAAATAACTGTTCAGACTTTCACAAAACTGCTGACCGTATTTCGTTCATCCATCATAACGACTGGCGCCATCACTAATGATATTGACCAAATATGAATACGACGGTTTCATAAGAAAAAAAAGAAGAAATTAAAATAAAGACAAGCAAAAAAAAATAAAAAAATAAAAAAAATAAACAAAAAAAAACAACAACAAAAAACTCACCTCACAAAAACAAAATTCTTTACTTTTAGGCTTAAACAGTTGTTATCGATATAACTTACTACTATTAGGATAATTAGCCTACTATGTTTCTTTTTGTAACGTTTGTCACGAACATGACCTTTTTTCACAGCCGTATCCCTTTAAAATATGTTTTAGTTCAATTAACTACCATTCCAAGAAAACGTCACAAATTTTGATTTGTTTATTAACCAAATTGAAAACAAAAGAAATAGACCCTTAAAAACAATGGGGGGAGGAGGGTTGGTATAATTCATTCCCTTTGGACATCATCATACCTGGATCTGTGAGACAGCATCTGGAATGGGTATCCATCAGAACGGTGCTGCAATAGGCGTTATCTGGGCATGGGGCCTCGCGGTAGCAATACAGGTCTTCTTGTTGTCCTTTGTCGTTGTTGAACAGAATAGGACTGCTATGCATACATCCAAACTTGTCTGAACTTCCTGCTGTAAATGGTAGCGATAAATAAATAAAAAAGTTTAACATTTCTGCTCCTCAGAGCTTATTAAAGATAATAGGTTGAAAAATATACGAATGTGAAAGCTAGTGCCAAACAAACTATAGCTTAAGAAAAGTTAGGGTGTTCCAATTCGGACATCCTACCGCATCGCCGTCAATTTTAATGCTACATTCAATAAAAATTATGACATAGAGCTGTGACAGTAGGAACGTAATAAACGGATGGGCAATGAAGTAACCTTTGTTTTGATACCTTTAACAAAATTCATTTTCTGAATTCCGATTTATTTGTTATTCTACTCATTTTTTTTCTTTTACTTCATTCCAAAATAACACACGATTGGCAAGATGGGTCAAACATACGCAATGTAAATTCGATAATATTCATGCATGACCACCTATCTGTGGCCACAATGACACAGTTTGAAAAAGAGAACAAGAAGACATTATGTCTACAGACAGCTTAAGATAAGTTTCATAATGATATTTAATTTTCAACATAATTTTGGTCTGTGTTCTTCCTTAATGTATGTTTTATCTATTAGGGTCCAGTGCCAAGAACAAGAAATTTGCATGAAATACTCGTAATCTATAATTTAATGGGATCCTTGTCTGCAGCTCATCCTTTCTTTTAAAAAATATAGCATTGTGGAGAACATTGCACTTATTTGAGTCAATAAAAAAATGATACGGCGCACAACTCTACTGAAAGATTTGAAAATTAGAAATGTATTTTTTACAGATAGATAAACAGATAACTTGATATCCTTTTATAATTTAAAGTCAGTTTGAAAGTTCGTTGAGTCAAACAGATATCATAAAATATGTACCGACGACACTAAGACTCTCAAAATCAACTAATTTTGACACTGTAAAAAGTTGTCAGTTTGCGTCGTCTATTTATGACATCAAGTATTATTATTACTTCCGTTGTGTTGCTGATTTAGGGGTGATCAGTGTTGTTATGTAGTAGTATGTTCTAAATGCGGGTATGTTTGTGTGTGTGTGCGTGTGTGTGTGTTTGTTTGTGTTGTGTGTCGTGTATACATGTGTGTGTGTGTTGGCATTTTTCAGCAAATCGTGGCATTGATTGTGATATTATTCACTTGATCACATGAAGGTATTCGGATTTACACAAATTTTAACAAGTTTCACCGATTAGCAACATCTACTAATATTACTGCTGATATTACGGTCGTTTTTATGCCATCGATGTGATAATTATTGCCCTGGAAAATATTTTGTTAAAAGTTGTCGGCAAACTGTCAATTGTATCTGTCTAGCTTCTAGCCCGAACAAACTTGATATTTTTCGCGTCTGCTTCAGATTTTCATTTGACCTCACATAAGTTAGGTAAAGGGGAGATATTCCGAAAGCTCCTACATCCCAAGTATTCTTTCAATTTGTATTTTCACCGTTGATCTTTTGTCAGGCGTTTATTTATTCAATTTGTCATCATATAGAATCATTTTTAAAACTCTAGAACAAACCTTGATATATTTGTGAAAGTTTAACATTTCCTAATTTGATCATTGTTTTGATTCTCGGCCGCCATTTTAATTTGTGAAGTATTGAAAGGTAGTGCAAAGCAGTCCGAGGTTTTTAAAATTTCTATTAGGGTTAGTCATAATGCTAGGGTGTTTAATTTTCCTATTAGGGTTAGTTAAAGGTACTCTAGGTTTTACTTTTTCTTGGGGTTAGTTGAGGGAATATTATTTAAGTTGATTCCCTTTGTAGGAGCTTTCGGAAGGCCTTCCAAGTCAAGCGTGGTAAAGACTTGTGACTTATTGATATTGATATCTACTGACTGATAAACTAAAATCATGCTGAATAAAGCATGGCAGCGACAAGCACATCGATTAAAGTGTGCATTAATCGTAATCAAGATAATCAAGAAAATGATTCAGGCAATATCAAATGAAAATAGTTCTTTCCCCGCGAAATTGCGGGCTTTTTTACTAGTAGTAATAAAAAAAAAAAAAACTTTTGCCTTTGAGTTTCAAAGACATCCAATCACTGTAGTTTGACTGCATGAAATATTTGCAGGTCTGATAACCGAATGCAATTATAGGCTTGATTTAACTTGTTGTAACTGACAATATTGAGAGTATTTCTATTACAACAATGAGACCATAAAAATTGGGTTATCAGACCTGCAAACAGGGACACGTCGTGGTTTGGACATAAATCATAGATGATTGCGATAGTGTAGATATGACTGCTATTTAAGGTACAACTTTTGACTTCTTTCTTATCATGGAACCGAGATAAACCTGACCAGAAGAAACATGGCTGTAATTAATAAGAATGTAAAAGAAGGGAGGGAAGAGAAAGAAACACGATGAGAATGGACAAGAATACAATATAGATTGAGGGCGAGAGTGTGTAGAAGTTAATCAGGAAGAAAAATGGAAAAATCAAAACATACTTGTACATATTGCGGTAATGTTACACTTTTCTATCAGCTTACACGGCTTGAAATGTCTGCAGACCTGGCCAAAGGGACAGTTCTTAAGGGAAGAATAAGGTTTGAAATAGTCAGCAAAATATATGTACATTCTTCATTGCATCACAAGAGTGATAATATTGTCATAGAGTACAACTATGCATAACTCACGTTCTTCTAGATAAAATCTATGCACCAAAAACTACACGTTAATATCAATGGACCAAAGTCTCACACGTCTTTTTCAGATGGCAAGATCTATGGACCAATGACATCTTATTCAGATGGCAATATCAATGAACTAAGGTCTCACACGTCTTATTCAGATGGCAATATCTATGGACCAAAATCTTCACATCTCATTCAGATAGCAATATCTTTGACCTGAAGTCTCACAATTCAACATATTTTCAGGTCTGATAAGCGGACGCAGTGATGGGCTCGTTTTAACATTGTTGTAAAGGAAAATTGTTTGCGTTGGTTTGAGACTATTTCGTTACACCAATGAGACCATAACCATTTGGGTTATCAGTTATCAGACCTGCAGTACTTCATTTGTATTTGCATTCGCATTTGTTATGAACCAAAGTCTTCTCACAAATGTTGATTGAAGCAAGGATGAGCTTAATAGATTTACATATTCCTTTACCATTACCATTATAAACATAAAGATGTCACAGAGATCAAACATTTATTTATATATTTTTTAAAACTAGACTATGATTTACATCCCAAATAAATCAGTACTCATTCAAATCCATTTTTGAGGTCCTATTGTACTGTTTCTGTTTTAGTTGGATGCCCTATTAGATTGTCCCTGTTTTAGGTGAGGTCCGATCGTATTGCCCCTGTTTTAGTTGAGGTAATTTCGTATTGTCCTTGTTTTAGTTGAATTTCTATCGTATTGTCTCTGTTTTGGTTGAGGTCATATCATATTGTCCCTGTTTTGTTTGATTTTCTATCGTATTTCTCTATTTTAGTTGAGGTCTATCGTATTGTAATTGTTTTAGTTGAGATCACATCATACTGTTTCTCTTTAGTCGAGATATAGCATACTACCTTTTCTGTATTTGTTGAGGTACTTTAGTACATAAAAAGAAAGAAAATAAGTCATAGCAGTTGAGATCCTAACCTAATGATTATGAAGTCCTATCATACTGGTTTAGTTTAAGTTCTTTTCTATTGTTTCTGTTTTTAGGCTTAAATTTTATCATACTGTTTCAGTATAGGTTGAGTTCCTATCCTACTGTTTTAGTTGAGGTCAGGATACACTATCCCTATGTTAATAATATGGTTCAACTTCTCGGTTTCTGTTTTACTTTTAGGTTTGATTACATAGATTATTTTGATTTAAGTTAAAGACTAGCTTTTAATACTTGGGATGATGATCACGGCGATTTGATGATGATGATGATGATGATGATGATGATGATGATGATGATGATGGAGGAGGAGGAGGAGGAGGGGGGGGGGAGGAGAAGGAGGGGAAGGAGGAGAAGGAGGATGAGGATGAGGATGAGGAAGAGGAGGAGGCGGATTATGCTGCTACTGCAGCTGCTGCTGATGATGATGATGGTGATGATGATGATGATGATGATAATATGATGATGATGATAATGATGATGTTGATGATGACGTCGATGATGGTTATGATGATGATAGCAGCTTCAGAGAATATAATGATTATGAACATCATGATGGTGGTGACAGATGTAAAACGTTTTACCTTGCCCTGGCAAGGATCAGCAAGAGAAGTCAGTGGTCCTTGTTGCAAGGGTGGAAGTAGTTCTCCAGGGGGTTTAGGAATTTCAGAATGTATACACCCTTTGCTGCATCCGGTAAAGCAACACTTTTCGTTGAGGAATTGACAGTCTCCGTCACTCTTACATTCATCAACACACCAATGCCGAGTTGGGTCAGGATTGATTACTGGGCAGATGTAGTCTGATTTAACAGTGTTAGCTGTAAGAAAAACATTAATTAATAAATAATAAAATAAATGAATGAATAACAAACAAATAAGTTAAATAGTTATGTTAATGTTAGTAGTAATTCAGAGTCATTAGGCCCATGAAGTCGGAGTTTATCAATCGCTTGGATAGAATGATAGTCTATCTCGGTGCTTTCTGCCAAATTCAATAGACCCAGCTACCCAAACAGTGCTGAAAGGGAGCGGGGTCAGAAAAAATCTCCTCCGGGGATCGATTTCGGTCCCTTTGCGTGTGAAGCGTTTCTCTACCAACTGAGTAACCGGAACCCCTAATAAATAGTTATAGAGATGAACATTAAGTAAATAAATGTTTTATTGCTGGGACAGTTCTTATTAATGTAAACACGCTGTTTTGTTTATGAAAATTTTAAACATTTCGACAGGTCGAGCTGAATACAACGACCTATTGTGATGTTGGATATTTCGAAAACATGACTTTTTCTTGTGTAGGTCATTGCAAGCACATTTTGCAATGTGACCAATGACTCAAGCACATAGACAATCATAAAGATCGTCCCAATTTTATATTATGCTAACTGAGCTAGGATATGGGGCTGCAGTGTGGCAAGTCAGATGATCTATTGTTCCTTTGTTGTTGACGATTACCAGGACATCAAATTTAACCCCCCCCCCCCCCATGGCCTGAGCTTGAGCTTTTGAGCTTTTTAAAGATATAGTTTAATATTCACAAAACTTGTTCAAAGCGCTTTGCAAAAACAGCAACACTTAAAATGTAGAATGAGACATTACGTTTGTTAGATGATTTTACATTTTCACCCCGACAAATACAACGTTTTTCACGGCCATGTACTCATTTTACACCTCAATACGGTGAGAAAATATGAAGAAATCGCTATTTCCAAGGAATCAACTATGCGCCACACCCAGGACCTTCTTATCCGTGGCGAGTGTCATACCACAATACCACATAGCTGCAACCTTTACCATGATAATTTTGTTATGCTACTTGAAAGAGCTTACCTGGATCTGAGAGGCAGCAAACCGCAGAAACATCTTGTAGCAAGGTGCTGCAGTATGCATTGCCAGGACACGGGGCTGCATTGTGGCAGGTCAGATCTTCTATTTTCCCATTGTTATTGAACAGAACTGGGTCACCAAATTTACATCCCCCACGGGCTGCTCGAGTCGCTGCAGTTGTTAAACGTGAGTACAGTGAGTAATTTGTTTTTGTTTTTAAGGGTTTTACGGCGTGTTCAACACATTAAGGTCATTACAGCACTAGTAAAACGGAAGAAAGTGGGATAGTAAAAAAAAAAAAATCAAGATTGACAATTGAAAGCAAAGGAGAAAAAGTAAGACAAAGGGGGCTGGCTCAAATAGGGATCAGATGTAGATTCCAAGAGCACACTATCAGTGTACTTGGTTTGAGATCATCTGAAAATGTCATCAAGACATATGCATAGAATCCCACTAAGAGGAATACACTCAAATGTTTACAGAATACATGCAAAACAGAAAACATAACTCATATTACATATCAGAGAGCTGATTTACAAGGAATTAGAAAATCTCCCAAAACTTCTAAACATTGGGGTGTTACCCTCACAGCTAAGGACTCTGTAAGGGCCAGGACAAAACCACGCAATCCCATTCCAGGACAAAGACAGAAAGCTTCTCGGAAAACTGATATAAGGGAATAAAAGACACTGCGAGTGACGGACCTCCTGGCCAACAAGCGAGGTACAATGAGTGAAAATTACATTTGAAAAGTTATAAAGATGATCACCATGATCTAGGAGTTTGAACATTTTTTCTAAATCTCCCAATGCTGGAAAGTGTGCATTTAATTTACTGACATCTCATACAATTATTAGAGAAAAATAGGGAGACCTCCATTGTTCCACGGAAATGTATTTATTCCTATATTTATACTATGTATTTAGCCAAAAACTCATAATATCCGCCGGCGGATATAACGAACAACAACATAAAACTATGTTTAACGATGAACGTTTATAGTCTGATTGATAAAATTTAGTGAGAGGTACTGATAACAATGGCTAGCTAAAACAATGACAAAACTCTGAGTGACGTCAATTTCGTTCCTTCTCCGATTGGTTGTGGAAAATGTGAGCAAGCCTTTTCCAAGGCCTCCAACTATGCGCAGCTCACAGCAAGACTCGAACCCTGGACCTTCCGGTCCGAAAGCGAGTGTCATACCACCAGATCACATTGAGTCAGTGGAAAATGCTCTTTACTCACAATGTATCACCGTACTTAGGTGCAAAACGAGTACCTGGCCAACAGCGCTGTCTCTGTCGGAAAAAAAATTCGAATATCGCCGAACAGGCGCCAGATCTTGTCCTAGATGTTGAGTGTTGCTGTTGGCTATGGACCGATTGTATAGCGTTTTGAGCATTGGCGGATATTGCTCTATAGAAACGGTCGAGTTTTTAAAACATATAATAATATTGTCTTCTGACAATTAAGTAGTAAGTCAGAAATAGATTTATCGGAAATTCAATACAGGTCGTGCTCACCGTTTCATTAGGTTGGCGACAAACAAGGTTGGCGATATAATAATTGGGAGAGGGTGGATGCAACACAAACGATAGGGAATGGAAAGAGGGAGGATTGTATGCCGAAATCTCACGGTAATCAATGAATAATAAATAAAAAGAAACACTTGGATTCAATAGTATGTCACGTCCACCCAGCAACGAGCAGTTTGGTTCTAAACAAAGAAAATAGGCACTTTTTTGTTCTTCATGCTGGCTAGAACTTTTTTAACATGTCATGTGATCAGAATGTATAAAAGTCAAAACATGATCAGATTTATAATGTTTTTCACCCCTGGATACACTTTTATGCATCCGCCATTGTTCCGATAGTTTAGAATCAGTTACTAAGCTACTAGGAGCCATTACTAGGGAAGTGACGTCACGACTGTTGAAGCCTATTGCGATTTTCTATTTTACAAGGGGTTCAAAGCTAACAGTAACACTAAACATGTAGGATGAAACATGACGGCTATTAGGCGATTTTACTTCTTTTTTTTATCGGACCCAGCGATCTCTGTTATCGGCCAGATACTCAATTTACACCAAAGTACGGTGAGAGAATGTGAGTAAAAAGCCTTTTCTAAGGACTCAACTATGTGCCGCTCAGAGCGGGACTTGAACCCTAGGACCTTCCGATCCGACAGCGCGTGTCATGCAACTAGAACACATAGGCATACTAATAACAGACACACACAAAAATGTGACTCGCCGCGTCAAACTGATATTTTGTCCAAGGAGAGAGAATGAGAGAAAGTGAATTGTTCGTTCGTTTTTTGTTTTTTTTTCGGGGTTTTTACAGCGCTTGCGACACTATTAGGTCAAATTTTCATATCCACTAAAAAGATGATGATAGAGCAAAAGTTGTATCTAGATCTGAAGTTAAAAGCACCAACTAAAAATTACGACAAATATTATGATTGGTTAGAAAATGGAACAGAAGATGTTATAAGCAATCTATCAATGTTTATATTTTGACATTACTGAACATTCCATCAAGATACAAGCAAGTGATCTCGCTGTGAAGGATACACTCAAATGTTTACACTTTCAAAACTAATAACTATAAAAATAAATAGCACAGAGATAATTTGCATGGAAAAATACCATCTTTCAAATAAAGTATTATACATTTGACTGTCTCCTTTCCAGCTAAGGCTCTCAACCAGGACCATGAAATAACCAGAGAAATTTCAATCCAGAACAAAGACAGATAGCAGCATAGAAAAGGACAACAATTCCCATCGTGGGAGGTCATAAGACCCAATCCAGAACAGTGAATTATAAACATTTTTAATGAATAAATTTAGAAGAGAGATGAATGAATTTCCTGTAAAGTATGAATTACCTGTGCAAGTAACAGTCACGTTACAATTTTCATTTACCCCGCAAGGTTTGAAGTGTCTACAGATTTCACCGTTTGGACACGTCTGAAAAAATAACACGAAATGTAGACTATCTGTGAATACATTAAAATGTCCTGTCTCTTTGTATGGTATAATAATAATAATAATAATAATAATAATAATAATAATAATAATAATAATAATAATAATAATAATATAATAATAATAATAATAATAATAATAATAATAATAATAATAATAATAATAATAATAATAATAATAATAATAATAATATAATAATAATAATATAATTGTTATTATTTATATTGTCATTAATATTATTATTATTATTATTATTATTATTATTATTATTATATTATATTATCATTATTATTATTATTATTATTTATTATCATCATCATCATCATTATCATTATTATTATTATCAGCATCATCATCATCATCACCATCTCATCATCTTCATCATCATCATCATCATCATCATCATCATCATCATCATCATCATCATCATCATCATAATCACCAATATCATAATCACCAATATCATCATCATCATCATCATCATCATCATCATCATCATCATCATCATCATCAACAACAACAAAAACAACAACAACAACAAATGATTTTAAACAAAAAGAAGGAAAAAATAATTTTAAAAAAGAAAGAAAGAAAAAGGCAAATCATGACCTCACATACCACGTCTTTGCATAGCGGGTCCATCACGTTGACCTGGCATAGGAAACACGGCAGAATAGCCGCAATGGCGACCTGGAAAATATTGAACGTCAGAAACGTTAAATATAATGCATCACATCGATCACATTTTACTCTTTGTCGTATATATTTTTTGTTTAATATTCGTGACACAGTGGAATCATAATGAGGTCAACACCGCTGGACCAGAAAGATTGGTTGACTTTAAGAAAGGTTGACTTTATCCATTATCAATGAAACAGACTTAGAGAAGGAACAGAGATTATAGGACCAACCAAAAAATAATTGTCTTTAAGAGTATTGACTTTATAAGGATGCCACTGTAGTTGAAATGCGTATTGGTGAATTTGCCAGTGTTTTTTGTTTTTTTTTTGTTTGTTGCTTTATGTCTCTTCCAACACAATTGAGGTTATATGAGAGTCCGCTGAAACAAAAAAAACAAGCAATCTAACAAAAATAGTACAAATGTTTAACTGTGGACTGATTTCTAAAAATCAATTTACTTACTTACATACATACTTACTTACTTATTTACTTACTTACTTACTTACTTACTTACTTACTTACTTACTTACTTACTTACTTACTTAC
The DNA here is from genome assembly GCF_034508935.2 of Berghia stephanieae. Classification (NCBI taxonomy): domain Eukaryota; kingdom Metazoa; phylum Mollusca; class Gastropoda; order Nudibranchia; family Aeolidiidae; genus Berghia; species Berghia stephanieae. Next base: position 51,093,026 of record NC_088362.1, read on the forward strand.
TTACTTACTTACTTACTTACTTAATCCTCTTCGGGCCATGAGGCGCATGGGGCATCCACCAGACATATCAATTTTTTTTGTTTTGCGGCCAGCTGCTTTTGCGGTGGCTCTATTCCGGGACAGGCCTGCGGCCTTTATTTCTTTTTCTATCGTCCTTAGGGTCACCCTCGTTAAAAAGTTAAATTCAAGATTATGTCCACTTTAGTGATCTTATGATATGACACCCATTTCGGATATGTGGTCCCTGGTTCGAGCCCCGATAGGGCAGGCGACAAATTCAGTTCTTGGAATAAGGCTCTTACACTAAACTCGGGTGTAGTACGAGTACCTGGCTGGTAACAGCGGTGTATCTGTCCCAAAAAAAATTGTAACTGCCCCTTACAAGTGTCAAATTAAGAAAAATCTGAAATTCGATCCCTAGTCGAGGTAGACTGATTTTTTGGGATGTTTTTTTTTTCTTGTAAGTTTCTTTCTTGCTTTGTCTGGCACTTTTCAAACACACTTGTTTAGACCTTTATCTTACAAGTGTCATGTCTCATCATATATGTTAAGTGTTGCCGTTGGCTTAGGACTTAGGGCCACTTGTAAAGTGCTTTGAACACCTTTCGTTAATTTTGCGCAATTAACAGGGTAACAAGCAATTGTTACTCTCTATTTAAGGCTATAGTTGGCCTTACTTTATGGATGAGAAAGACGGCTGATCCCATCATCAATGTAACAAAACATAAATATTAATTTAGGTAAAAGTTTTATCTATTACGCGCAGTATCTAAATACCTTTCACCATTCCTCAAAATCAAACAGTTTAACAAGATAAAGGGCAACAGAATCACCAGTGACTAGATAAGGCAGTGTTATGGGTTTTTTTTTCCGTGACAAGACATCAAATACTATGTTATCGACGGGATGGTTGTACATGTGATATGCCAACAAGAAGGTTAATAACGACATCACTGACATCACAATGGTATGCAGCTTATGTTAAAAAAAAATTATAATCGATATGACGATAAAATGAATAAGAGAATAAGATATTTTTTTTTAATTTACGTTTCAAAAATCACACATTTCCACGGTGTCTGCGTGCTTTCTAATGCGTGGTATATTTCCCTAACAAGCCGTATTGGATCACATTTCCAATTCTATTGGCTCAAGTCGCCTGTAAGACGTCCTTCTTGCAATAAAACTCTTATTATAATAGGTCTATTCGTCACTGCTCATAACCTTGTACTTAATCACTCCTGATACGAGAGCTATTATGTACGTCAAATGTCTAAACCATTACAATATCGTCGGAATTAAGAAATTTGCAATTGTTGATACTCACACGATCTCTGACTACGCTCAACATTGCTTGTTTTTTAAAATTTTGTTTTGTTCGTGTGTGTTGTATCAAGACTAGAGGCCGGACACCTCAGACACCGACGACAATGATTGATAATTGAAATACTATATAATGATTCATTTTTCAAACATTGGACATCGATTTTTTAAATTTATTTTGTTGTTTCCCTCATAATTTCTTTCTTCTTTAAAAAAAATATAATTAATATAGTCATATATTGTAACGTGTAAACTGCAGGATGTATTTTTAAAATATATATATATATATATATATATATATATATATATATATATATATATATATATATATATATATATATACAGGGGGGGGGGGCGTTTAAGATTTAAAGCCTTGGGACCAGGGTATATCTTATCCGTTTTCAATAGAAAACATCGTGGCAGCTTGGCTCAGCGGTACGGTCTTTGCTTCGTACCCGAAAGGTACAGAGTTCGATCATCCGACGCTGCGCTGTGTGGGCTTGAGCAAGTCACCTCGCCCTAGCTCAATTTGAGGCGCTGCACTGCGGCTGAAGCATGGGTTATCCAGTCCTCCCTTGGAATAGACCCTAGAGACAAATTTCCCCTATTGGATGAATAAAAGGCAATTTTATTTATTATATCTATTTTAGCAACCTATGCCAATGATGAGGAGTGGTAGTTTGCACCAATCAAGTCACAGGCAAGAAGATCAATAACTCGATCTTTTGCCTTCTTTCAACAGCAGCTGTGAATATCTCATTTAAACGCATGTGTCTTGTCGTGCTTGCATCTATTGAAGGTGGTTGTGTGATCAGCTTCGCGTGCAACTGATAGGATCAAGGTTGTCGCATGGAGGTAGAGAAAGAAAGCCACAATGGACAGAGACCAGTTTATTTTAACCTGATTGAGATTGATTCGTGATTATTTAAAGCAGACTTTGATTAGAAAAAAAGGGATATAAGAAAAAGTTTATTTTGACCCTCTCCTTACCACCTGCAGCAACACATTTGTTACGACACAATATCCATTTTTCTTAATCAGATTTATTTTCTACATCACAAACATTGAAGAATGATCTTTGTTTAATTAATAAGAACATAAAGTTGCTTTGTAGAGAGCTTGTTTCAGTTTAAAAAATCCATTTTCTGCTGGGTAAGCCTGCCATTTTGGGAAAACACTGAAAATGATCGGAGTTAAACGAGATTTTATATTAAGTGAATGTATATTACTTAGAATCCAGTGTGTGTATGTACTTGTGTGTATGTGTGTGTATGTATGGTTGTCTATATGATCCAATAAAATGTTTGTTTTGACGTCATTTACCCCCAGATAAAACCTGATCAATACCCGCATTATTTAAAGGGCAGAAATGAATCACTCTAACTCTACACTCTACTGCACACCGAACCAAGTAGCTAAGTCAATCCACATTTATTGCTGCACTTGATTGAATAATCGGGGCCCAATTGGTATTGTTAACGGCTTGATGATTCGACAATAATGTTTAGGTGATTATTTGGCTGTACGAATCTTCACATATATATATTATATATATATATATATATATATATATATATATATATATATATATATATATATATATATATATATATATATATATATATATATATATATATATATATTATATAGAATAAGAATACCCACACACACATATAAACATGTATATATATATATATATATATATATATATATATATATATATATATATATATATATAGTGGCAACGTTTCCGACGAAGAATAATTACAGAAATTATATATTCATTCATCCTGTATAAACTATTCTCTTGTTTTATGAGCCACAATTCATCGATGCTTGATTACTGGAAATTGGAGATGGCCTGAAATTGTATCGATAACGTGTACTTTCAAATTTCTTTTTTATCAAGTTAACTGTCGTATTCTGGAAATACGCGTACTTAAAAATTTTGTAATTCTTCTTCCTTCAAGTATCTGTCGATTTAAATACCCTTAATCTTGACAATAACTCTTAAACATGGGACTTCGCGTGACGTCCAAGTTTTAGATTTTTTTTTTTTTGCCAGATAAGGGTGATTTAAATCGATCGATATTTGAAGGAGAAGTTTTCTGGCCACATTTTTAAATACTTGTCTTTCCAGAGTCAGAGTACGGCAGTTAACTAGTTAATTGGCAACTCGTAAGTACCTACGCCTAAGTAAGTTGCAATGCACAACCTGTTTTAAGAATTACAAATAAATGTATGTAATCAATATAATATGCATTGACTGACTGGGTAAATGATAAAGAAAAGGATGTGTTCATTAACACTGAATCACGATTGGATCACTCAGTCATTATCTAGAATTATTCCCAAATGTCAGTTAATTATGCCAATTATGTCTGTAGTGACCAACAAATTGACAATGAACCCTAGACGGTAATGGGGGTATTTCGTTTATGTCTGTGAATAAGTTTGTGTGTATGCGTGTATATGTGTGTGTGTGTGTTTTTTTTTGTGTGTGTGTGTGTGTGTACTACCTTGATACATGTTAGCACCAAATACTGTGTGGTACTATTTGGCTGCTAGATAAATGTCGTATCACTTTGGATATAAAATTATGTTAACGTGTTGTACTTGCTAAAGCCCTTGAACATCCTCTCTCTCTCTCTCTCTCTCTCTCTCTCTCTCTCTCTCTCTCTCTCTCTCTCGCTCGCTCGCTCGCTCGCTCGCTCTCTATCTCTCTCACACAAACACTCAATCTATCTCTCTCACTCACTCTCTCTCTAAATCATACAATATATTATGGTGGAAGTATCTTTTAAAATCTGCTAAATCACATTCAGATGGAAACTGATTTACCATTTTCAAGCAATGTATTCGACGCCTTAGAATAATCAAAGAAAATTTGAAGTTTAAATAAATGAAGGAGATTGTTCTATTGATGCTATGATTTTAGGTAAAATGCTCACAACATCCACACGCCAGATATAACGTACCAACACACACATCATGGGTAACCTTGAACGTTTATTGTCTGATTGATATAATTTAGTGAGAACTGATCACCAATATGGCTGTCAAAACAATAACAAAGAGCTTAGTTTCATCAATTTTGTTCCTTCTATAAGGCAAGCAAGACAAGTATTTTCCTCTTTTAAGTCATCAAATAAATGACTAATAATGCAGTTTTAACTGAATAGTGAATAAGTCACCTCCTTATCTTGACACTCTTTACCATGCTTTACGCAAATGACACTCATCACCTCTGATAATCAACTCACTTGACTCTTAACACCGACTATATCCGT
>NC_088362.1:51102638-51110138 GCF_034508935.2 Berghia stephanieae
AGCTCTGGCTACTTGGGTCATCTATTGATCTGAATACTTCAAGACTTGTTCGCGTTTGCCTGAAGAGCTACTCGTATAATTCTATATCTCTGGTTATTATTATTATTTTGTGTGTTAAAGTTAAATATATATGTTGCAACAGTAAAACATATCACTTTAATGCTATTCAAACTGTCAGAATATGCGTCACATGCTCTGTGCAAATTTGGCAACCCATTGCTTGTTTTCATTGCAAACTGTGAAAAACTCGCAATGTTTGTAGAGAAAGAAAGACTATACCAAACAGGCACTCATGTATTAAAATTATTATGTTAATGTATTGTGAAATTAAAATAGATAGAGACGAATCTTTTGAGCCATAAAGATAAAATCGGTCCGATAATAAAGTCTGTAGGAGCGCGCAAATTAATCTGGCAACATATCGGCCAGATGGCGATTCCCAAGGCTAAGTTCAAATTAAGAGCCTAACAGATATTCTAAATAACCATTTCAGTCAACGGGTGATACAATTACCCCTAATTTTAGAAAAAAAAGTTTTGCAAGGTGCTTATATTATACCAATCTGTAAAAGATAGTTTTATAATTTTTTAGATTTTCCAGTAATTCTGTGCTCGTTGACTAAAATTTAACATCGGCTGCGCGGAACAATGTCAACTCTAAGCCCTATTAAAAAAAGCGTAGATTAATAATAATTTTCGTTAGTTTAAACGTTTTTCAATTACAAATGAGATATAACGTGACCATAAAGAGTTGAGTTAAAGCCTATGTCAAACAATCACGAATGTAAAAACAAATCAAACTGAATAATTGAACTTTAATGCTGTGATTCATGTCCAGTCTAAAGATTTGAATACTCTTGGTGGGGTGTTTTCAAGTCAAAAAGGTCATAAGATTGTTTGAACTCACCATTGACCATAATGTGTGACCCACCGACTCAGGCCGATATTAAGTCGGGGTTGTTCAGACGCTAAAAATGTTGAATACATAGTCATAATTATGAAGTATGGGTTTTGTTGATATGTTTTATTCAACAGTTATACTTGCTTGAATTGACAAAAAAGAAAAATCTGACATTTCTTGTCTTTTTAACTCTCAAATCACTTTTTAGCATCATGTTCATGGCCATGTGGTCTCGCGGTAAAACACTTGCCTTCGGACCAGAAGGTCATGTGTCCCGAGTCCCGCTCTGAGCGGCGCATCCTCCCGAGCCTTGGAAAATGCTTTTTACTAACATTCTCTCACCGTGCTCAGGTGTTAAGTGGATTGTTTGCTTTTAAGGGTTTTACGGCGCTTGCAACACATTTAGGTTATATCAGCGCCAGTAAAAAGGAAGAAAATGGGATAGTAAAAAGTTCTAGAATTAAAATTAAAGCACCCAAGATAAAGTAAAACAAAGGGGAACTGGGAACAAATAGGGGTCAGATGCAGACTCCAAGAGCATATCATCAATGTACTTAGTTTGAGATCACCTATAAGTCTCATCCGGATACAAGCACAAAATCCAACAAAGAGGAATACAGCCAAATGCTTTCATTATATATTTATACACTCAAAATAATAAATATAATAATACATAACAGAGAGATGATTTTCAAGGAAAAAAATATCCTTTCCCAAAACAATAACTATGCATTCGACTGTTTCCCTCCCAGCCAGGACTCCGGCCAGGGCCAGGACAAAACCAAGTAATCTCATTCCAAGACAAAGACAGAAAGCATATTGGAAGACAGATATAAGGGGATAGATGACACAGTATGTATCTCCCTGCCCACTATGGGAGGTCAGGAACCCCACCCATGTGTTAAGTGGAAACCATCCCGTTAACAGCTTTGTCTCTGTCTGAAAAAATATTGTCATAGCACCTAATAGGCGTCATGTTTTGTCCTACATGTAAAGTGTTGCTGTTGGCGAGAGATCCCTTGTAAAGCGCATTGAGCACGTTTAGTGGATATTGCGCTATGTAAATGCTAGAATTATTTAAAGTATGGTAGCACAGTGATGGGTGGCAATAAATTAACTCGGGTGACTTGACTAACTCAGGGTCAATAACTCGACTAAAATGGACTCAAACCCGGTACCCTTCAAGACACAAAGGGAAGAACAAACCGCTGTGTTACGCTTCCCCAATTTAAATAAATATTGTCAAATCTAGTTTCAGAACTAATTTATAAACTGTGAATATCATAAATATAGTCAATTGTTAACTAATCCATAAACTGTACATATCATAAATATAGTCAATTGTTAACTAATCCATAAACTGTGAATATCATAAATATAATCAATTGTTAACTAATCCATAAACTGTACATATCATCATTATAGTCAATTGTTAACTAATCAATAATATTGTAAATATCTTAAATATAGTCAATTGTTTGCTTGTGTAAATACCATAGACTTCACTGAACTAAGTCAAAGTGACCTGGCCGACACTATATGTTTTATAATCAACTGATTAAACGTTTGAAGAACAATTTGGATTGCGACTAATAAAGAGTAAGATACCGGATTTTTAAACTGTCAAAATTAAAACAATAAGTTTTAAAAAAGCAGACTCTATTACGGCAACGTTTATAGAGAAAATGATGATAAACTAAATTACTTGGCAATATGGTACTATGTCGGGTTGACCCAGAAGCCGACAATGGATTTGAAGTTAATTAAACTCAAAATCAATTTCAGCGAATCCATATCGCAGCGGTTATTTACATATTATAAAGCAAGCAATAAAAAATAAATCGAAAAAGTTATCACTGTGGGTCGATCACATGACGGTAAATTATTGTATAATATAGCAAATGAAACGAGTGGGATAAGCAAAATCAGCTCTCAGCCTTAAAACGGGTCTTATTTTAATCCGCAGTCCATGCCGTTTCGAGATTAGCTTTTCGAAATCAAATGGTTAAAATGACCAGTGAAATTCTGATAGGTTAGGGAAAAGACACTGGTGTTAGATAAAGGCCTGAAAAAAAGTGTGTCTGAGGTTCGACCACTAGTCTAAGCAGACTGATTTTGGGGGATGGATTCATTTTGGTATTTTTCTCTCTGCTTTGTCTGGCACTGGTTCATGCACACTTTTCAGATATTTGTAAGTGAAATATTGAGAAAAAGTGAGATGAGAAGCTAATTTCAGGCTCAGCTTAAATGGTTATGTTAGTGAAGAGGTATCCTTCAAAGAGCTAGCTTAAAGCAAAATCTGAGTTGGGGCGAACACCAAAATATTCGATTTGGATAATCCTATGAAGAAAAAAACCCAACACTTTGAACGGAGTCATGAAACGGAGCCTATTAGATAAGGATTTGGCGTAGAGAATAATTTGAAAGGAAGCACACGATGAGCCAAAATATTGTGTAAAGAAAGCAGTGCAAAACTATTGGAACACAACTCACACTCATTCATTCCCAAGACCGGATGGTTGTCGGTGAGACTTGCGGGATGCAGCCTTTGCAAACCCGTGCAACATATCTTGGTCATTGGCCCTATCTATCAACTCATGCAATATCGATCCCGCCCATTCCTTGATGTTATCCAGCCACATTTCCTTTCGTCTTCCTCATCTCCGTTGACATTCCGCTGCCTATCATAACTGTCTTGCACAAGCTGTCATGTCTGACCAGATGTCCTAACCATGAACGTTTTCTAAGGTCCTCCCACCAGCTTTTCCCACATCTTCAAGAACATCCTTGTTAATTCTATCTTCAAGATATGACACAGGTAGGATTTCCCGCTAACTCTTGCTCTCAAACACATTGACTCGTCTCTCTTGTTCCGCATTCATTGTCCAGGCTTCACAACCAAAGTATAGTAACACGGACAGTACAATTGACCTGTACAATCTGAGTTTTGAATGAAAGCTCATCTGGCTTTTTCAAATAAACACAACTAAATAAGCTCAAATTTTGTTAGAATATACTTTAGATACTTTATAGAAACGTATTAAAAACGCTTTTAAAATCGGCTCCACTGAATCGATTTTTAAATTAAAAAACATACTTTAACCATCCGCATTAAGGCTTGCATCAACACTAAGAATAATCAACTAGGTATCTTTAAAACAAACGAATCACAACCGAGTACCAAAGTGACAAATTCGGGAACAAGCACTGGTATAATATTAAATATGATATGTATGAAACAATGCCAAAGGAAAAAGATGGAAATTGCAAAAGAAAATTAACTCTAAAATTCAGATTTTCATAAAAACCAGAATGGTACTTTCGCTGTCACAATATAGATATTTGTAACCAAGTCAATATACAACTCTCTTTTATTAAAACTAGTCGAGAATCAGCGATAGTTGCTATTACGATGACTATTACGAACAGGCACAGCTATTTTAATTATTATAGTACTGTATTATTGTACAACTATGCAGTCTTGATGTATGAAACTCGCCTTCGGATCGGAAGGTCCATGGTTCGAGTCCTGCTTTGAGCGACGCATTGTTGAGTCATTAGAAAAGGCTCTTAACTCACATTCTCTCGCCGTATAAAACCTGGTTGTTAACATGACAGCGTTGTCTCTGTCCGAAAAAAAAGTAACATCGCCTAACAGATGTCAAGTCTCGTCTTACATGTTTAGTGCTGCGCGTGCTGTTGGCTAGAGATCCCTTGTAATGCGCTATAAGTCCGTTTAATGGATATTGTGGTATATAAATGGTCAAATTTTGCACTTTTTTTAAATTGTGGAAATTAAGATGATCAAGACAAATCTTTTGAGCCATCAAGGATCACTGTCAGCCTGGTATTAAATCTGTAGGTAAGCCAGATGGTCATTTTATAAACAGTTAAAGGACCGATCATTATGTCCTGGCAGATTTTCTAACTAATCATTTAAGTCAACAGGTGAGAGAATTATCATTAATTTTTGAAAAACGGTTTGCAAGTTAGTCGTATATCAATCCTTTCTTTAAAAAATATAGCATTGTGGAGAACATTGTGCTTATTTGAGTCAATAAAAAAAATGATACGGCGCACAACTCTACTGAAAGATTTGAAAATTAGAAATGTATTTTTTACAGATAGATAAACAGATAACTTGATTTCCTTTTATAATTTAAAGTCAGTTTGAAAGTTCGTTGATTCACACAGATATCATAAAATACGTACCGATGACACTAACACTCTCAAAATCAACCAATTTCGTCACTGTAAAAAGTTGTCAGTTTGCGTCATCTATTTATGACATCAAGTATTATTATTACTTCCGTTGTGTTGTTGATTTAGCGGTGATCAGTGATGTTATGTAGTAGTATGTTCTAATTGCGTGTATGTTTGTGTGTGTGTTTGTGTGTGTGTTGTGTGTGGTGTATACATGTGTGTGTGTGTGTGTGTGTTGACATTTTTCAGCAAATCGTGGCATTCATAGTGATATTATTCACTTGATCACATGAAGGTATTTACACAAATTTTAAACAAGTTTCACCGATTAACAACGTCAACTAATATTACTGCTGATATTACGGTCGTTTTTATGCCATCGATGTGATAATTATTGCCCTGGGAAATATTTAATTAAATGTCGGCAAACTGTCAATTGTATCTGTCTAGCTTCTAGTCCGAACAAACTTGATATTTTTCGCGTCTGTTTCAGATTTTCATTTGACCTCACATAAGTTAGATAAAGGGGAGACATCCCGAAAGCTCCTACATCCCCAGTATTCTTTCAATTTGTATTTTCACCGTTGATCTTTTGTCAGGCGTTTATTTATTCAATTTGCCATCATATAGATTTGTGAGGATTTTTTTTTCTATTAGGGTTAGTCATAAGTCTTAGTAAAGGTGCTAGGGGGGAGACATTCCGAAAGCTCCGACATCCCCAGTATTCTTTCAATTTGCAGTATTCTTTCAATTTGTATTTTCACCGTAGATCTTTTGTCAGGCGTTTATTTATTCAATTTGTCATCATAAAGAAGCATTAAAAAAATCTAGAACAAATCTTGATAGATTTGTGAAAGTTTAAAATTTCCTAATCTGACCATTGTTTTGATTCTCGGCCGCCATTTTAATTTTTGAAGTATTGAAAGGTAGTGCAAAGCAGTCCGAGGGTTTTTATTTCTATTAGGGTTAGTCATAATGCTAGGGTGTTTATTTTCCTATTAGGGTTAGTTAAAGGTAGTCTAGGTTTTACTTTTTCTTGGGGTTAGTTGAGGGAATATTATCTAAGTTGTTTCCCTTTGTAGGAGCTTTCGGAAGGCCTCCCAAGTAAAGCGTGGTAAACACTTGTGACTTATTGATATTGATATCTACTGACTGATAAACTAAAATCATGCCGAATAAAGCATGGCAGCGACGACAAGCACATCGATTAAAGTGTGCATCTAATCGTAATCAAGTTAATCAAGAAAATGATTCAGACAATATCGAATGAAAATAGTTCTTTCCCCGCGAAATTGCGGGCTTTTCATAGTCTATAAAAAAATAATTACATAATTTTCAGATTTGCCAGTAATAATAGGGAACTATAGTATGATGTCAAAATAGTGGTTCCAATCTCCTTGGAAGTGTCAAACCAGTCCTTCGGAGCAATAGATACATACACGGTGAAAATAAGTTTCTAGTTTCAGAGTGATGGCATCTTATTTTCTAGCCCAAAAAAATGCCGGTCATCTATAAAGATCATCCATCCTCGCTCCTTTACCACCCTGTAGTCACAATGTTCTGCCCATACATCCTTCTACTAAAATAATTATGCCACGTTATGATTCAATATGAAACATATTCATAGTAGTAGTAGTAGTAGTAGTAGTAGTAGTAGTAGTAGTAGTAGTAGTAGTAGTAGTAGTAGAGTAAGAAAGAAGAAGAAGAAGAAGAAGAAAGAAAAGAAAAGAAGAAGAAGAAGAAGAAGAAGAAAGAGAAAGAACGGAAGAAGAGAGCACAGAAGAGAAGTAGAAGAGAGTATAGTAGTAGTGAAGTATAGAGTAGAAAGAGTGAGTAGTACAGAATAGTAGTCGTAGTAGTAGTGTAGTAGTAGTAGTAGTAGTAGTAGTAGTAAGTAGTGTATAGTGTATATTGGTGGTAGTACTGGTGGTTGTAGTAATAGTAATAACAACGATAATTAGAAGATACGAAGAAGAAGAAGAAGAAGAAGAAGAAGAAGAAGAAGAAGAAGAAGAAGAAGAAGAAGATTGTCTCACTCATGTCAAATCGGACAAGACGCGTCAATCATTACACTACAGACATAGTATTATCCATATCTCAACACACATAGACACACGCACACACACGCGCAAAGCAAAGACACAAACACTCGGAAACACACACACACAAACTCATTTTCTCTCAACCAAGAAATCCAACACCATCAATGAAATAATTCAATAAATTACAAAATGGTTTTACATCTATCTAGAAGGCTACACGGCGAGGCCGGTCAATCATTTACACACAATAATAAGACTGCATTATAAATTCATCACCAACAGATCAACATGTCCATTGTCAGAACACACAAAATTCACACACTATAAATGTTATTATTATATACAATTTTGTCTA
>NC_088362.1:51115138-51125138 GCF_034508935.2 Berghia stephanieae
GATGATTGTCCGAGATGCGTGGTTATCAACCTGACCATTCGCTCTGAAAGACTACTATTGTTGCACTCGGTAGGGACAACATCTTTCTAAATGTGCTTCATAGAAAAAAGAAAGTCATGCTTCTCTGTTCCTCTAAAAGATCAATGTTGTTTTAGGAATTGGTTTATTCTCAGGATCTGTCTTTTTATCACTGTGTGTGCGCGCGCGTGTGTGTGTGTGTGTGTGTTTGTGTGTGTGTGTGTATGTGCATGTATGTGTGTGCGGAGGGGGGGGGGAGGCTATAATAGGGGTACACATTTCCAATAATATGCGCCGCTCAGATTGGGACTTGAACCCAGAACCTTCCGATACGAAGGTGAGTGTCTTACCACAAGACAACATAGCCATTATTATTATAATCTGAAACCAAGAGAATTACTACTCCAACCTTCAGTCACCTGTAGTGTCCTTGGTATAAGGAGATCTTAAGGACAAGAACATGTGTCAAACACATTGCCTTTATAAATGAATTTGGCTTACATATTGACATAGTTTAAGAGCTGATGTCTCCGCTACCACTACCTTTACATGAACGAAGCTAAACTGGAAAACAAACGATGAAACCCGCACAGACGAGATTAAGAGCAAACCGCATGCTCGCTACTGATGTCATGCGACTACCGCGTAGTAGAAAGAAGAAAAAACGGGAAACTAAGGGGAATTCCCGTGCAAGTATTGGAGTCATAGATAGAATGAAGTTGACGTCACTCGGGTCTTTGTTAGGGTTTTTTTTTTCATCCGCGTTTATGAGTAGTTCTCACTAAACTGTATTAACCAGACTATAGATAGTTCGAAGATGACGTCACTTAGGTCTTTGTTATTGTTTTTTTGACCCCGCGTTTATGAGTAATGCTCACTGAACTGTATTAACCCGACTATAAACGTTCATGGATACACACAGTTTTGTGTGTTGGTCCGTTACACTTCCGGGTGGCAATGTTATGAGCTTCTTAGCCAAGCGCATACTATCTATAAACGATTAAGCTTTCACATAGTTTTGTGTGTTGGCCCGTTATACTTCCGGATGGCAATGGTGTGAGCTTCTTAGCCAAGCGTCCACTAACGAAATCGACGTCACTCAGCTATTTGTTAAGGTTACACACAGTTGTGTGTGGTGTTACGTTATATCGGGCTGGCGGATGCTGTGATGATTTTTAACTAAAAGCATAGCATCAATATGTTAAGGATGGCTACGATCGCAAGCTAAAAATGGTCTGAAATTTGGCATTTTGTCTTTAGATTGTCTTTTAAATTAGTAAATTTAGGAATTGAAATTTGACTTATCCCCCTGCATTAAACAGACACTGACTCCAAATCGTGTATTCTTTGCCACTAATTTGATCAACGTTTAAGCATGTTATGAATCGGAGCATTCCGTTAGTGCAGAATGACGTCAGAATTGAGCCTCACTGATATTATTCCCTAGCGCAATATTTTATTCCAGGGAATGAGTAACATTTGCGCAGTATATTCGCCACTAATTTGATCAACGTTTGAGCAGATAAATCGGAGCATTCAGTTAGCGCAGAATGACGTTAGAATTGAGCCTCATGATATTCTCAAGCGTAATATTTTTTTTTCCAGGGAATGAGTAACATTTGCGGAGTATATTTTTCACTAATTGTCAGTAGACACTTGCGTGATTTTTACCAGTTGATACTTGAGCAGTTATTTCTTGTAGAGTATGTTTCTGGTTGTATATTTTTGTCGTTTTTTGTTCACCTGGGATATAATAAGTTTTATTTTTGTTATGAATACTCGTAAAGTATTTAAATGGTGAAATTAGAGAATACGATAAAAATGGCAATAATATACCTCTTCCAAAAATGAGGTGTTAATTTATACGAAGCATTAAACTGTTTCTGTGACTATTTAATCATTTTGTGATTTCATTGTGAGCTCAAATTGCATGAGAATGTAATAATAATAATAATAATAATAATAATAATAATAATAATAATAATAATAATAATAATAATAATAATAATAATAATAATAATAATAATGTTAATGGTTGTTTTCTGTGATGTTATGATTGATCGAGCGTGTGAAATTAGTGATTATTTTACTTAAACGCATAACATCGAAGATATTTCATGGCAGTTTGCTTATTTTAGCACCAACTCCCATTGTTTACATTCGGACCACTGTCCGAGGGGCGTGAATATGTTCCCTTCCATTAAGTGTCTATTTCCATCCTCTGCGTCTGAACTTTAACACAACATTCATTTCAATAGATTAGATGAATGAAGTTGACATCACTCGGGTCTTTGTTATTGTTTTTTGCCATCCGCGTTTATGAGTAATTCTCACTAAACTGTATTAATCAGGCTAAAAACGTGTAAGGTTTCACACAGTTTTGTGGGGTGGTCCGTTATACTTCCGGATGACAATGTTGTGAACTTCTTAGCCAAGAGCATTCTATCTAAACTTGTCAGTGGTCAGGTGGCCATATTAAAAAGTGTTGGTTTTATAGATACAGGTTTGGCAGGTTATAATACAAACCAATCTAAAAGAGATAAGAACCTTTTTTTTATAAAAGAATTTTGTTTAGAAATTGTTTAATTTATCTTTAGTAGAAGCAGATCAAGATTTCTCTCTTTCACTCTCTCTCTCTCTCTCTCTCTCTCTCTCTCTCTCTCTCTCTCTCTCTCTCCCTCCCTCTTCTCTCTCTCTCTCTCTCTCTCTCTCTCTCTCTCTCTCTTTCTCTGTGTGTGTGTGTGTTATTATTCATTTTAGGTTTTAAAAGCGTATGAGCTATCCCCTGATAGCTCAAACGGTAGAGTCACGATCTCCCCGGCCAGGCGGAGTTGTCGTGCCAGTAAGGTCGCGGGTTCGAGCCCCCATCACCGCCGCGAAGATTTTATTCTCTGTTGTCTTCTGGCACTTTCCTACTCACTTCATTTATTGTCATTATCAACATAAGTGCCTGCTCCACTCACTTTTCTGAATTAAAAAATACACAGCAAAAAAGGAAGCCTAACTTACATACGGCCTTTGCTGTACATAAGTTCAAATTTGTTTCCAAATGGTCTGCCGGGGGAAAATGGAGTAGACTGAAGCGAATTGAGCACGATGAATCAGTGGAAATGCGCTTTATTAAATATTCATAATTTAATAGTCCAACAACTCAATAAATAGAGCAAACAATTAAATACCAAATAAATAGCATATAATATAATATAAGTTCAGGTCCCAGTCGATGGATAGCTCAAACGGTAGAATCACGATCTCCCCGGCGAGGCGGAGTTATCGTTCCAGTAAGGGTTCGAGGTTATTTTGAAGATGCATCCATTTTATAATATTCTCTAAAATGAAAAAAAAAAACAAATTTAAAAATAAAAAGAAAGACTATGACATGAGATAAGAATAGTAGAGTCGGCCAATGATAACAGTGAAGTATTGAAGAGTTAGTCAAATGTTTAATGATGCAGTACTCCTTCGGAGCCATTATGCCCCTGGAGCCGGAGTTTATCCCGATTTCTACATCGTGAAACGGACAATAGCATTTTCTTGCCACTCTTTGGATAGGACGCTAGTTTATCGTAAAGTACATTCCCCAGATCTAAAAGACTCAACTAGTTATGCTGGGTGGACAAGGGAATCAGAAAAAAAATGTTTGACTTCACCTGGAATGTTGATGAATGTGAATGGTGACGGTTTATACAAATCTTGAAGAGAAATAATCGGGAAACTGATCTATCTAATCTATTACTAATTCAAACAAACATCATCAAGTTTAGGTTTTACTTTTACAAAGAAAAATAACCCATTTTCAAATCAATTTATCTACGTTCTTAGTAAATATAGTTATCTCCCTTTCCAGTAATCTGCCAAGTTGCGAAAAATATATTAAACTAAATTGAATATAGGGGATACCTATTATTAATACACATTTCCGAAGTTTCACCATGCCCAATGCGCTTCACATTGCTTAATCTATGTCCTAGGCAGACTATAATACTCATACAGTACCCAATTCTGGTTAGGCTAGCACTATTCAGTATCTGATACTGAATAGTGGTTTTGCACTATTCAGTATCTGATACTGAATAGTGGTTTTGCACTATTCAGTATCTGACACTGAATAGTGGTTTTGCACTATAATACGGTGGGTTTTTTTTCCGAAACCTGAAAAAGTTATGGGAAGAGGGCAGCTGTGGGAGTGAATATGGGACTCAGAGAAGTGTACACCAGTGGGGAGTGAACCTGGGACTGGGTTTCGGCGGGTTTCCAAATAAAAAGCAATTACTTTTTTACGAAACACGACGACACCTGGCAATATCCGACAAAGTTATGAGAGGTAGGCAGCAGCGTGTGTGTGTGTGTGTGTGTGTGTGTGTGTGTGGTGAGGGGGGGGGGAGGAGAGGATGAACCTGAGATTCAGGGAAGTGTACACCAGTGGGGAGTGAACCTGGGACTCTGGGTTTTGTAAAAAAGCAATAACAATATGGGGGGGGGGGGGGATTACATTTTTACGAAACCCGACAATATGCGGCAAAGTTGTGGAAAGTAGGCAAAGCGTGGGGAGTGAACCTGGGACTCAATGAAGTGTACACCAGTGGGGAGTGAACCTGAGACTATGGTTTTCGGCAGGCTTCAGCTAGTTTCATATAAAAGCAATTAATTTTTACGAAACACGACGAAACCTGGCAATATCCGAGAAAGTTATGGGTAGTAGGCAACAGTGATGGGGAGTGAACCTGAGATTCGGGGAAGTGTACACTAGTGGGGAGTGAAC
Source organism: Berghia stephanieae (assembly GCF_034508935.2). NCBI lineage: Eukaryota > Metazoa > Mollusca > Gastropoda > Nudibranchia > Aeolidiidae > Berghia > Berghia stephanieae. The sequence goes on from NC_088362.1 coordinate 51,119,919, forward strand.
CTGGGACTGGGTTTCGGCGGGTTTTGAAAAAAAAAGCAATTACTTTTTGTTTACAAAATGCACCAAATCCCAACAAAATGGGGCAAAGTTATGGAAAGTAGGCAAATAATGGGGAGTGAACCTGAGACTAAGGGAAGTGTACACCAGTAGGGAGTGAACCTGAGACTATGGTTTTCGGCGAGTTTCAGCGAGTTTCACATAAAAGCATTTACTTTTTTACGAAACCCGGCAATATCCGACAAAGTTATGGGAAGTAGGCAACAGTGGGGAGTGAACCTGAGACTCAGGGAAGTGTACACCAGTGGGGAGTAAACCTGAGACTTTGGTTTTCGGCGGGTTTCAGGGAGTTTCACATAAAAGCAATTACTTTTTTACGAAACCAGGCAATATCCGACAAAGTTATGGGAAGTAGGCAACAGTGGGGAGTGAACCGAGACTAAGGGAAGTGTACACCATTGAGGAGTGAACCTGAGACTATGGTTTTCGGCGGGTTTCAGCGAGTTTAATATAAAAGCAATTGCTTTTTTACGAAAACCGACGAAAACCTGGCAATATCCGAGAAAGTTATGGGTAGTAGGCAACAGTGGGGAGTGAACCTGAGACTCGGGGAAGTGTACACCAGTGGGGAGTGAACCTGAGACTCTGGTTTTTGGCGGGTTTCAGGGAGTTTCACATAAAACCAATTACTTTTTTTAGAAACCCGGCAATATCCGACAAAGTTATGGGAAGTAGGCAACAGTGGGGAGTGAACCTGAGATTCATGGAAGTGTACACCAGTGGGGAGTGAACCTGAGACTCTGGTTTTTGGCGGGTTTCAGCGAGTTTCACATAAAAGCAATTAATTTTTTACGAAACCAGGCAATATCCGACAAAGTTGTGGGAAGTAGGCAACAGTGGGGAGTGAACCTGAGACTCAGGGAAGTGTTCACCAGTGGGGAGTGAACCTGAGACTATGGTTTTCGACGGGTTTCAGGTAGTTTCATATAAAAGCAATTACTTTTTTACGAAACCCGGCAATATCAGACAAAGTTGTGGGAAGTAGGCAACAGTGGGGAGTGAACCTGAGACTCAGGGAAGTGTACACCAGTGGGGAGTGAACCTGAGACTATGGTTTTTTGTGGTTTTCAGCGAGTTTCATATAAAAGCAATTACTTTTTTACGAAATCCAACGAAACCTGGCAATATCCGACAAAGTTATTGAAGTAGGCAACAGTGGGGGATGATCTTGAGATTCAGGGAAGTACACTTGTGGGGAGTGAACCTGGGACTCTGGATTTTGTAAAAAAGCAATACCAAGGGGGAGGGGGAATTACTTTTTACGAAGCCTGCCACAACCCGACAAAGTTATGGGAAGTAGGCAGCAGTGGGGATTGAATCTGGGATTTGGACACCGATGAGGATTGAACCTGGGACTGCGAGAGGCTGGTACCAGTGGACAGTGAGCTCAGAATGTACTTTTATTTCGAAACCTACTGAAATTGCCAAAAGTTATGGGAAGGGGGCACCATTGGGCAATGAACCGGGATTCAGGGAAGTGCACACTGGTTGGGAGTGAACCTGGGACTGTGAGAAGAGGATATCAGTGAAAATGAACCTGGGACTATGGAAGATAGATACTAGTGGGAAATGAAGTCGGACTATGGGAGTTGGGTACTAGACGAGAATGAAGCAATTACTTTTTTACAAAACCCACCGAAAAACCATAGACTTAGGTTTACTCCCCAATAGTCTACACTTCCCTGAGTCTCGGGTTCACTCCCCCACTGTTGCCTACTTCCTTTCCATAACTTTGTGGGATATTGTCGGGTTTCATAAAAAAGTAATTGTTTTTTTTTTACGAAACCCAGTCCCAGGTTCACTCCCCAATGGTGTACACCTCCCTGAGTCCCAGGTTCACTCCCCACTGCTACCGACTTCCCATAACTTTGTCGGGGTTCGGCGTGTTTTGGCAGGTTTCGTAAAAAAAGAAACACCCCTAAAAATACCACCTGTATTCAGAAAATAGATGTCAATTGTAGTCTAATATTCAGTATATCTATTTAAATCATCATCATTATTATTTATTATTATTATTATTATTATTATTATTTATTATTATTATTATTATTATTATTATTATTATTATTATTATTATTATTATTATTATTTTTATTATTATTATTATTATTATTTATTATTATTATTATTATTATTATTATTATTATTATTATTATTATTATTATTATTATTATTATTATTATTATTATTATTATTATTTATTATTATTATTATTATTATTATTATTATTATTATATTATTATTATTATTATTATTATTATTATTATTATTATTATTATTATTATTATTATATTATTATTATATATTATTATTATATTATATATTATTATTATTATTATTATTATTATTATTATTATTATTATATTTATTAATTATTATCACGTAAATTTAATATATACGGCAATAATTACGGAAGTACATCGCTCAATTAATAATGGCAGAAAGTCTGGCCACATATTTATAATGAATCGGGTTTGTCTTAGATGACCAAACAAACAAACAAACAACAACAACAACAACAACAACAACAACAACAACAAATGTGACAAACAGAAAAAAGCAAGATTTTAAAAGGTAATAAACAATAGAAGAGCACATCAATGAAAAACAACAACGAGATTATAACACATAAAAGATTTTCGTAATAAATCGATAACTGATTAAATTACTCGAACTACTTGATTAAAAAAAAATAATAATCATAATAATGATGATGATGACGATTACAACAACAACAATAATAATAATAATAATAATAATAATTGTAAGTAAGTAGAAATAATAAAAACAAAAGTTTAAAAAATATCAATAGACAGAAGGAATTTTTAAAATATTGGGGAAAAAAAAGTTATCCCTGCTGGGATTTGAACTCTCGAACCTTAAGCTCAGAGTCAAACAGCTTATTTCCACCAAGCCATGGTGTCACTGAACATTTAGTGACATTTAATCATGTCTATTTAGATATTTAAAAATGTATTTGAATACCACTCTTACTTTGATATTTTGAACTATGTTAATTGCACTATAGCAGAAATTAAAAAATTACGATCAAAATATTTTTACAACTTTGAATCGGGCTGTCAGTTACTGCACGTGTTCAATCTGGAAGTAGGTCAGTAGTTCGACCGAGATTGTCGCACTTTTCACTCTCTCTATAAAAAAGAGTTCCTTGTGGATACTGAATAGTGGCAAAGCACTATTCAGTATCAGTTACTGAATAACCACTTCCTTCTGGTTATTCGTTTAGATGCAAGACGCTTGCTTGGGGAAAATAAAGACAGTAATGGAATATTTTCGTGAGATATTGGTATGCATGAACCTATAGAGTGCTCGACCATTTTAGGAGATTCACAGGAACCATTCCACTTCCCCTGATGACGCAGTGAAGTGCAGAAACAACATTGTAAGTGAATAAGTATGAGAAGATTAATATGACATACAATATGGGATATTTTGTAAATTTACATATTTGTGTTTGTGTTTACTGTCTCTTGACGAAGGCCAAGGGCCGAAACGTTGTTTGTTTTGTGTTGTTCCCTTATATATGAGTCACATCTACTCACTTTATTTTTTATCTCCAATATGGGATAACTTAATAATCATATCATTCAGGATCACAATACGCAGTTTCTCTGTTTTACCATGCTCAGTGCGCTTCACGGTAATTATTGTATGTCCCAAGCAGATAATATTAATATAGATAATATGCGCTAGGCTAAGAAGCTCATAACATTGTCATCCGGAAGTATAACGGACAAACACACAAAACTGTGTATAACCATGAACGTTTATAGTCTGGTTAATACAGTTTAGTGAGAATTACTCATGAACGCGGATGGCAAAAAACAATAACAAAGACCTGAGTGACTTTAACTTCGAACTATCTATAAGATCTAATTTCCATTTCTTTTTAAAAACTTCAAGACGCCTGACAAATGCAAATTTTTATTACTACTCTTACAATCTGTGGAACTTCTTACATTAGGGTACTCACACTTAGGTCGATTAAAAAGGGTCCCAGGGTCAAAGGTTGGTCCTCATTGTTACATTTCCGAGTAATGATCATGTTGTAACATCGCTTTACTCTGTAATAAGAGAACTTCAATATCTTAAATTTCTATTTACATTCGATTGATATCCCGCTCCTCTGATTTGTTCTCTCTCTCTCTCTCTCTCTCTCTCTCTCTCTCTCTCTCTCTCTCTCTCTCTCTCTCTCTCTCTCTCTCTCTCTTTATAACATATTTCTATTCTTTTCTGCCTTTTCTCTGACTGCATCCTTTTCGGTTTGAAATAGAATTTAAATGTGTAGTGTGTACGTATATGAAAAAAATCAGATTGTCATCTGCAACAGCATTTAAAAAAAAAAAAAAAAAAAAAAAAAATAATAATAATAATAATAATAATAATAATAATAATAATAATAATAATAATAATAATAATAATCATAATCATAATAATAATGATAATGATAAATAATAATAATAATAATAATATAATAATAATAATAATAATAATAATAATAATAATAATAATAATAATAACAACAACAACAACAGGCGTAATGGGCAATGGGTAAGAAACGAAATATTTTCCTTTTTAAAATCTGATTTCTAGTTTTGATTTTTAGATTCTATCAATCCCTGGTGGATTCAGAATGAGTTTTCATTCACAACGCGACCTTGGAAATGCTGCATTGGGAATCATTTCGAAATTGCAAACCCAAGAGTGCTAGATCTCTTTAATTTTACGCTTCCAATAAATTTGCTTTTTGTTATTCGTGGTCAATAAATATAGTCGGGTTGACTCGAAGAATTTTAATAACTTGTCACTACCTTCTTTTATTAGGCCGTATGCGTGTTGATATTAACATCTAAAAGCATAAATAAATAGATAACTTAAATAATTAAATGATTCAATAAATAGAATAAAATAAAATAGGTAAATAAATAAATAGATAATTGAATAAATAAATAAGATAAATAAATAAATAAACAAAATAAATAAATAAATAAATTTATAGATAGAACGAAGATGACGCCACTCTGGTCTTTGTTAATGTTTTTGCCATCCGCGTTTATGAGTAAATCTCACTAAACTGTAATAACCAGACTATAAAAGTTCAAGATTACACATATTTTTGGGACGGCTTCCGGTGGATTACAC
>NC_088362.1:51130138-51135138 GCF_034508935.2 Berghia stephanieae
CCCCCTAACCATTTCTATCCTATATATTCGATGTATCTTCCTCTCTTTCTCTCTAGATCTCTATCTCCCCACTCTCTCTCCCTCTCTCTCTCTCTCTCTCTCTCTCTCTCTCTCTGTCTCTCTCTCTATCTATCTATCTCTCCCTCTATCTCTTTTCAAATCCACGTAAATTTGAATGAGGAATCATGCATTAAGAGTTGCAGAAAATGTCTTGAATTGTCAAATGGTATTTCGATCATCCTTCTCTCACCCATCCCCAAAGTTGTGTTACTTATTTGTAAATTAATTTGTATCGTAATTTTCGAAAGGATAAAATACAATTTCGTTTATTTCCTTCTGTGTATAAAAAATCATAAAGTACCGAGATGTCAGAGACTGGAAAGACTGAGATCAACCTTATCTGGCTTGCTCTTGAAGATCTTTGTTGGCGCCTTTTCTTCAAATTGAAGATCATTGAATGATTGATTGATTGGTTGATCGATTGATTGATAGTCAAATGATTTATTGGTATAGAATAGATGAATTCAATTTGATTTCAATCCCGATACCTTTAGCTTTATAGAACTCTGATATTTTAGGCAAAAGCCATATCTGTGAACAACACTTTTCCACTCGAACTGGCCGGTATTTGAATGAAGGGCTCTAAATACAGTTATCATAGTTTGAAACACTTTTTTTTCTGTAATATTTATAAAAAATACCAGAAGTAAATTAAGAACAAAACAGAACAAAGCTAACAAACAACAACAAAAATAACAAACAATAAATTTAAAAGAAAAAAACCCCAAAAAACAAAACAAAACAAACATAAACAAACAAACAAACAAACAAAAAAAAAAAAAAAGAAAAAAGACCCAAAAGAAAAAAAACAACAAGAAAACAAACAAACCCGAAAGGAGTGCCATTTTGCCATTTTCATACCATGCTTTCAAAAGTCAATTTCTTGCTTTTAGTAAGTTTTGAATCGAAAAGCCGAATGCAATGTTCCTTACTTGAGCAGTGCGACAAGACAATAAATACCCTGTGTACAATAATTGCTACCTCAATATGGATTATATTATAAAATACCGTTTTTATAAACTAAAGATATTTCACACGATCTGATTTTTGTAAAAAAGCAACTTCTTTGGCATAAATCTTTTTATTCCAAAATCAGTCTCCAGTCCTGGTATTACATTGGTACTCAACCACTAACAAAAAAAAAAAAACTAACCCGCCCTTAACGTTATCGCACCATATTAGCCACGCCCACTTACTCAATTCTCTCATTTCATTGGTCGGTCGATTTTCCTAGTCTGCCGAACTATACACAGGACTTGCAATGGTCAGCTGTTTCAATCCCCGGATGATTTATTTGGGTTCATATTTGAACAAATTCACAATTCTTTTATTTTCTCAGATAGCATGGCGTTCGTTCTTTGCCAAAATATAAGTATTATATGGAATTGTGTTACTCAATAGCAATAACGAAAGTTAATTTGACTCATACTCGTATCAAAGTTTAATCAATATAGATTTTCATAGTATTAGGTTTGTTTTGGGTACATTTAGATTTTTCTTTTGGATATTAAAAAAAAACAACGTTACGTGGAAAATTAAAGGTAAGGCCTCATTATAGTACTTGTGATTATTTCAATAGAAAAATAGACATACCGTTATTGTTTATGATTTTTTGTTTTTAAAAAACATTTTCAGTATTTAAAAAATCCGATTCCAGTACATTTAACACCTCAAAACCTGTTAATAAGATTAGATAATACTACTTGTGATTATATCAATAGAAAAATAGACATACAGTTATTGTTTATGTTTGTTTTGCTTTAAAAAAAACCCAAACATTTTCAGCATTTCAAAAATCTGATTCCAGTACATTTTAATATGTCAAAATCTGTTAATAAGATTAAATCTGACCTGCCTTCTATGATGAAAAAGTCGTAGAATTACGAAATATTAGCTCCAATTTCAGAACTAAATGCACATCTGTAAGTCATTGAAACTTATTGGAAATGAAAGTTGATGACAGACTACATAATTATAAGGATTTTGAAGTATTGCTTCTGATGGTAAATTTTTTTTTTTTTAAATAATTATAACGACTACAATTTTCATCTCTTAAAACTTTAAAATTTCTAGCAGGCAAACCTGGATTAGATATCACCACTCAGCCCACGATTTTTAAAAGTGCATATTTCTTAATAATAATAATAATAATAATAATAATATAATAATAATATAATAATAATAATATGATAATAATAATAATAATAATATAATAATAATAATAATAATAATAATATAATAATAATATATGAATGATATAATAATAATAATAATATAATAATAATAATAATAATAATAATAATAATAATAATATATAATAATAATAATATAATAATAATATAATAATAATAATAATAATAATAATAATAATAATAATAATAATAATAATAATAATAATGATGATGATAATAATAATAATAATGATAATAATAATAACAATAATAATAATAATAATGATAATGATGATGATGATGATGATAATAATAATAATAATAATAATAATAATAATAATAATAATAATAATAATAATAATAATAATAATAATAATAATAATAATAATAATAATAATAATAATAATAATAATAATAATAATAATAATAATAATAATAATAATAATAATAATAATAATAATAATAATAATAATAATAATAATAATAATAATAACAATAATAATAATAATGATAATAATAATAATAATAATAATTCATCCATACGAATTTTTTTTGTACCGACGTGTTAAACAGACATTATAATAAGTTAGCAAATAACTAGGTGGTAAAATTATGTATAAGGTGAAAGTAATGAAATGTGTAAATTGATTTGCATATTGAGTATTATAAATTCGTGTAAATAAGACAAGATCAGTGACAAAAAAAAAAAAAGAAAAATTTCTGTCTTTCTGTCTTGCCTAGTACTTGTTCGTGTACACCTTTTCAGATTTTAATCTTACACTAGTGCAAGCTTTCTAATTTGTAACTTTGCTATTTTTAAAACCCCAAATATTTTGTCACTTGGATGTTTTTAAAACCCTAAATATTTTGTTACTTTGATGTTTTCAAAACCCTAAATATTTTGTTACTTTGATATTTTCAAAACCCTAAATATTTTGTTACTTTGATATTTTCAAAACCCTAAATATTTTGTTACTTTGATATTTTCAAAACCCTAAATATTTTGTTACTTTGATATTTTTAAAACCCTAAATATTTTGTTACTTTGATATTTTCAAAACTGAAAATATCATATCGGATAATTTTAACTTTAAAAATAATTTTATATGCGATGAGTAGTAACAGGATTGAACGATGATTGTGAATAATATTTAATATGTAAAAATGAAAATGCATTGTTTACTGAACATTAGATGCACTCAATGTCTCACACATAAAATATTTTATTAAGGTCCGTTCATAGATTGAATACAATTGCCGTAAAAGTTAAAAACACGGAGAAAAGACATGTAGTTAATATGTTTGATGTCCTTCAATCATTTGATTAACTCATTTAACCTTATGCCGACTATATCCCTAGTTTACCCAGGTTACTTTTACCCCATTCCTATTTATTACATTTTGTCTGAGACAAATTATAGGCGTAATATCAACGTTAATGTTTTTAGTTTTTACATGCTAATGGTAGTTGAATAACTCTATCTATGTACATGCTTAATTTTAATACATTTTTTCCAATTTTGAAAAGTATCAAAAGTCTCTAGGATTGAGTGAGTTAATTAAAAAAATAGATGATAAATAAATGAATAAATAAAACAAATCAATCAATCCCGTCCAAATATATGGCGTTCATTCTTTGCCAATAACTATCATATGGAATTATGTTAAATTAATGAATAAATAGCTCAATCAATCGTCTTCACTCCTCGTGGAAAAAAAGGCGCAAACAAATTCATCCAGGAATTCTTATCTTGAACTAGCCAGGTGAGTTGATCCGAGTCTTACTAATATCTCGCGTCTCAACATTTATTTTTATACTTTAAAAAACAAAAACAAAAAACAACACAACAACACAACAACAAACAAAAATAAAAAGAAAGTAACAGGGGAAGAAAAAACCAAATTAAAAAGACAACCAAAACGAAAAAAAAAAGTTTTTAACTAAAAAAAAAATACATTTAAATATTTTGAAAATTATAATACAAATAAATTTGCAAAGTATTATTGGTGTTTTGAAAGTCTTTCCATGGAAACGATGAAATTATAATAGTTTTGATATCCGAATTGTTTACTAGTTAAGGTAGAAGTGATCTTATTAATATAGATATTATTTTTTAATAAAATATAAAATATTAATTCAGATTGAAAAAAATATATATTAACATATTACAAAAAAATTAATTAAAAATTAAAAAACAAATAAAAACATCGAGGGATGCTCATAATCTACTGGGAAAAACTCTTTTACTTGTAGAACAGCATTACAACAAGTTTTGACACGGCACATCTGTATATTTCTTTTTTCAATTGAGCTTTTATATCGCTCAATATCCACTAAACGTACTCAAAGCGGTTTACAAAGGGTCCCTGACCAACAGCCACACGTAACAAGTATAACGGGACATGACGCCTGTTAGGCGATATTCCATTTTTTTTTCAACAGAGACAACGCTGTTAACGGCCAGGTACTCATTTTACATATTAGTACTGTGATAGAATGTGAGTAAAGAGCCTTTTCCAAAGATTCAACAATGTGCCGACCGAGGCTCGAACCTAGGACCTTCTGATCCGAAAGCGATTTTCATACCACAAGTCCACATAGCCGCACGTACAGTACTGACAACTCAAATTCTTGTGGTAATTGAAAATTATTACAGTAACGTTGAATCAAACCCATATCTGTGTTTGGTTATCAGACCTGCAACTATTATGCATTTGTGGCCCACCGGCTTCCAATGATATTATGTTCGGATGAATCGAATTCCTTCA
>NC_088362.1:51142638-51157638 GCF_034508935.2 Berghia stephanieae
ATTCATATAATAATTATAATATTGCAATAAATGTACAATATACAACATTATTCATTCATTTTATCATTCATGCATTCATTCATTCATGCATTCATCCATTCATTCATTCTTTATTTCATTTATTCATTCATTCATTTATCCATTCATTTATTTATTCATTTTGTAATTTTCTGTGTCTTTTAATCTAATTGACCATTTGATATCAATTATTTTGGTAAAATACTATTACTAAGATTATTATAAGATTATTACTTAATTCATCATTAAATAATTCATAAAATACAGTCAATGTGATTTTTTTCATTAAATGAAAATTCAAAGCCGTTGCATTTGGTTTGAAATTATGATCTTAACAATTTAAAATGACAAAGATTCTCCAAAACAAAACCAATAAATGAGAAAGAGAGAGAGAGAGAGAGAGAGAGAGAGAGAGAGAGAGAGAGAGAGAGAGAGAGAGAGAGAGAGAGAGAGAGAGAGAGAGAGAGAGAGAGAGAGCAAAAACATGACAAGATAATGACAGATTTTGCCTTCTAGATTAAAACACTTTTCTTTTCGATCATTTTGAGGTAAATTACCGATTTTCATCATCATCATCATCATCATCATCATCATCATCATCATCATCATCATCATCATCATCATCAGCATCACATCATCACATCATCATCATCATCATCATCATCATCATCATATCATCATCATCATCATCATCATCATCATCATCATCTCATCTCATCATCATCATCATCTTCATCTCTCATTCTTCTTCTCTTTCTTCTTCTTCTCTTCTTCTTCTTCTTCTTCTTTTTTCTTCTTCTTCTTCTTCTTCTTCTTCTTCTTTCTTCTTCTTCTTCTTCTTCTTCTTCTTCTTCTTCTTCTCTTCTTCTTCTTCTTCTTCTTCTTCTTCTTCTCTTCTTCTTCTTCTTCTTCTTCTTCTTCTTCTTCTTCTTCTTCTTCTTCTTCTTCTTCTTTCTTCTTCTTCTTCTTCTTCTTCTTCTTCTTCTTCTTCTTCTTCTTCTTCTTCTTCTTCTTCTTCTTCTTCCCACCACCACCACCACCACCACCACCACCACCACCACCACCACCACTAATTCTTCCTCCTCCTTCTCCTCCTCCTCCTTCTCCTCCTCCTCTTCCTCCTCCTCCTCCTCCTCTCCCTCATCCTCCTTAAGCAAAGTAAGTATGTGAAGGGGGTTTATTGGCAAGATATTCCGTGCACCAGAAAGCTGGGATAACGAAGAGCTCAAAGCTGTCTAGATAGTTGGTAAAGATGTCTAAGCTGTGAAATCCAAGATCAAATAACTCGTTATTTTAGCCTCAGACGAGTTATGCCTCTTCTGTTGCACTATACTGAAAAAAAAAACAAGAAAAAAAAACCCAAAAAACAAAACAAAACAAAACAAAAAAAAACACACCACGTATTTAAAGTTTGACCAGAAAACTCGTCCTTCAAAATATCGATCGATTAGAATCTTTTTTTTTTTTAAACTCTCAAACCTGGGACTTCACTGATGTCCGGGCGAAGTCAAAACTTTATTCTGACCCCCCCCCCCCCTCCCTCCCTCCGCCGCGCCCTCCTGTCTACCCAGCTGTGATTGGGTTGCTGGATCTGTTCGATCTGATGAAAACGTATTTTGCGATAGACCACCGGCTTTTCCAAATGGTAGCAAACTATTGCTATTGTCCATTTCATGCTATCTATAGACACTGGGTAAAACTCCGACTACTTTTATTCCTTGAAAGTTTAACACCTTTTAACAAAATAGAGGTCATTAAAATCGTTCGATATTTAAAAAAAAACAAAAAAAACAACCTTGAGCTTTTATGTTGTGCAACATCCACTATAAGTGCTCAAAGCGCTTTACAAGGGTTTGACCAACGGCAACACGTAACATGTAGAACGAGACTCGACGACTGTTAGGTGATATAACATTTTTTCCCCGACAGAGACAATGCTATTAAAGGCCAGGTATTAGTTTTTAACATGAGAGAGTGTGAGTAAAGAGCACTTTCCAAGGACTCAACTATGCGCGGAGCGAGGCTCGAACCCAGCATCTTCCGATCCGAAAGTAAGTGTTATACCACATGACCACATTTTGTGTAACGTTTTCTGGCAAAAAAAAAAAAGAAAAAAAAGTGTTTGGTCAGAGAACAGCAGTTTTGCTCTCTCTGTGAAACGGTTTGGTTCTTCACTAGTGATTTGCTGATAGGGTGAATGAGTTTGAAGCCAAACACTCATGTATTGCTTTTAGTCAATCAGATAACTTTGATTCTCGCCGAATTCACTCAACAGACTGTAAATGTTTGAGGTGATAAACAGTTTCTGTGTCAGTTACGATTGACGTATACATATATTTGACTGTCTGATAACCCATATTGTTATGACTCCGTGTTATTTATGGAAATACTTTCAAACAAACGCAAAATGATATTGTCCATTACAACAATGTTAAATATAGCCCATAATTGCATACGACAACCTGCTCGTCGGTTACGAATGATAATACAGACATATCTTGTGAGTATTTTACTTAAACGCATAATATAATGAAAGAATATAATTCATGATTTGATCATTTAACGGTTAAACAACGTTTATTTTGCTGGTGGATGGTAGCGAAGCCGTCGTAAACTCATAACCTGAAAGTGACCAACATACAAGGTACAATCACCAAATGTAATAGTGAGTGTATTCAATAGTTCAACCGATGTGATCATAATAATAGGGAATAATAAATAGCGAGATGTCAGAATACTGGCTGCAATCTCCGCGGAAGTGTAAAACCAGTCCTCCGGAGGATAAATTCTTTGTGCAACTGATCTGTGCCTAATTGCAAGTGATGGTATTTTATTGTCTAGTCTAAATAAATGTTGGTCGTCAATAAAAATCATCCATTCTCGCTAATTTAGGACCCGTAATCATAAAATCTTCGAATACATCCTGCTACTAAAATAGTTATGCCCCCTTATGATTCAATATGTAACCTGCCGTACTCTGGAAAAACCCATATTTTAAAATTTGGCCAGAAAACTCGTCCTTCAAATATCGATCGATTTAAATGACCCTCATCTTGGTAAAAAAAAAAAAAAAAACCCTGGGATTTCGCCTGTTATTACATATTTTTTTTCGGACAGAGAACGCTGTTAACAGCCAGGTACTCATTGTTACACACGAGTACGGTGAGAGGATTTGAGTAAAGAGACTTTTCCAAGGACTCAACTATACGCCGAGCGAGGCTCGAACCCAGGACATTCCATCTTCCGATCCGAAAGCGAGTGTCATACCACAAGACCACATAGCCGCAAAGGAGGCGATGACCAGCAAAGGAAAGTAATCAGTGAGTTGTAAAAATTGGAATCGATTTTTTCCCTTGAGCACTAATAACACAAACTCACTTTTCACTTCCTTTTGATGATCGTCGCCTTGTATTATATTGTTTTCAATTTCTTTTCTATTGTGATGTACATTTTTGGCGAGGGTCAGGCTAAGAATTAATGCCATCCATCATCGAAGACTAAAACTACAGAAAAAAGATGGACTGCAAGTTCTTTTTTCTTTTAAAGAGCATGTATATAGCGCAATATCCATTTACGTGCTCAAAGCGCTTTACAAGGGGTCACTAACACTGAACATGTAGGAGGAGACATGACTTTTGTTAGGCGATATTGCAATTTTCCAAACTAAGACAACACTGTTAACGGCCAGGTACTCATGAGTACGGTGAGATAATGTGAGTAAAAGGTCTTTTTCAAGGAATCAACTACGCAACTCGAAACTCGAACCCTGACCTTCCAGTCCGAAGGCGAGTATCATAAACAACAAGACCAAAAAATCCACGGTTTAATAACGAGATGCTGCTCTACTCCAAAAAGACAATTAGAGGGACGGATGTTGATAATACCTCTTAGGTCCAATTCTGGGTGAGTAATCAACTTTGTTATTGGTATTCGATTATTTCCGTAGTGTACTCGTTTCTTCCCGACAACCCGCTCCTCCCTTTGTTTGAATGAATCTCATGGAAGTGAAATGTAAACAGTACAGGTTTCCCGACCCTGACGAAACACTTTTTTCATTGTTGGCCAAAAACACTCATGCTTCATTTATCGATAAGTTTATATATTAACGCTGATTTTTTATTTTGAATGCCTTAAACATGATACTTTAAGAAGTTATCCTGCCGTACTATGAAAAACAAAACAAAACAAAACAACACTTGAACACAGTTCTGCCGTGATAGGGAAGAAAGACGCATATCGGTATCTAGGTCAAATTGACATTTTCTGGGATTCACATACTTGAGAGAAAGGCGCATTTTTCTATCTGGGTTTGGTAACTCAATCATTGAAAATAAAAAAGCTGTTTCATTTTGAAAATATGCGACTTGACCTAATTTGGTTTAAATTCGTTTCGAGGAATGACAGATCGACGCATATTGAATGTGGATATGACAGAAGGTCGCATTTTGTAATATGCGTCTTTTTCTCTTATTCGTCCACCGAATGACATAATTTGTCTTTCACAAAAAGACGCATTTCGGATATGCGACTTTCTGCCAAGACACTCTCCAAAAATTAAGATATATGCGTCCGTTTGTATTACGACTGGTGACGATGAAAAGAACATATCATTGTTCTCCAATTTTCATCAAATAGTCAATCATCAAAGACGTACGAGTAAATTGTTGTTTTGGTGTGAATTCTTCATTTCCTCGGTGAGTTTTATCCTTTTCCTATTCAAGTGATCAAAGATTTTATGTATATAATCATATAATTACTTGTCATATATTAGTGAGGATGTTTAATAATTATTTGCTATTGACGGTTTATCTGTGTTTCTGATATTTAACTTAGACAAATGTTGATTTACATGCTAATAGCACTACTGTTATTGTTATTACATGTACTATATTTATGATTATCATTATGATGACAATTATTAATATTAATGTTATTATTTTAATCATCATCGTTATATCACTATGAAAGTATAAGTTGTAGAATAAGTAGTAGTCGTATTAGTAGTAGCAGTGAAAGCATTTGTATGTACAATAGTAGTATAGTAGTAGTAGTAGTAGTAGTAGTAGTAGTAGTAGTAGTATAGTAGTAGTAGTAGTAGTAGTAGTAGTAGTAGTAGATTCTAGTGTATCAAATAGACGCCCCCCCCCCCCCCCCCATCCATTAATGTTCGGAATTTTCGCGAACCTCCCCTCCCTCCTTCTGATCTTATTAAACTTAAAATTCATTCTTAAATAGAAAAAATACTGTCCCTGTAATTTGCTGTGGTTGAATTCTTCGGTCAAACCCCCTTCTTTGGTGAAAATGAACATCCCCTCCCCCCATCTCCCCCAGCTTTCTACTAAAGTGCGCACTGCGCACCCCCCCCCCCCCCCCTTGCTTGGGATCAGGACAGTGGACATAAAACCAATCGGCCTGAAAACCAACCTAGGACTGTGTCGGACTCGGTACCTTCTGATTCAAAGTGAAAACCTTAACTACTGAGACAATACGTCTCTAGCTATGCATCCAATTAGCCCTCAATAACCTGTTTCAATATTCTTTTGGGAAAGGCAAGCAACTGTAACTCAATATCATATCATAACAACGTTACTTTATGATAAAGATTATTTTAATGAATAAGTCCACTCCCGTTCAATTTTTGAATATCCATATTTATATCTCTTTCATCAGATATGATCGAACCCCTAAAAAGGCCACCGGTACCTCCACCTCAGCCAACCCAGATTAAATAAATCATGACAATCAGACTCCGGTGATTCAGATATTGACATTCCATTGAAACAGCTAGCTCAGTGGCCATTAATCCCGTCCTTCAAATATCAATCGACTGAAAAGGTCATCCTCTTGTCAAAAGACTCCTAATCTTGGGATTTCGAGGAAGTCAAATATTTGGGAGTTTTTGTCAATACGAGGGTCGTTACAATCGTTCGATATGTGAAGGACGAGATTTATGAACAAATCTTTTAAAACGTGTCTTTTTCAGAGCACGGCCATATAGATGGAACGAAGTGGACGACACTTAGTTCATTTTTTATTAATTTTAGACTGTAATTTTATAACAGTGCTCACTAAATCCTATCAATCAGATTACACACGTTTAAGGTTACACATGGTTTTGTATGTTGGTACGATATACCCGGCTGGCGGACGTTGGGAGTATTTCAAGTATAAAGCATAACATCGATTATGTCTTCTCTCTCTAGACCCAAAAAATACTATAGCCTGAATTTCTAACCTCTGAATTCATTTTCTTGACGATTAATGGTATTTCGTTTTATCTTTTGATATTGTAAATTTTAAATGTGTCCATCAATTATTTTCCTATTTGAACCTTCAATGTCTTGGTTTTCTACAACAATTAACCCTCTTGGCAAACATTGTTAGATCAAGTCATGTAGGCATTCCATGGAAGAAATATAGGTCACCCATATTTGATCAACAGGAATGATATCTATATTGTCTATGGAATTTGATGACTGTGAATCTTGCTCAATTATAACATTTATAGATGGCAGATTTGAGGTTCGAACCTGGAATTCCCCTAGAGTGTAATGTCTTATCCATTCATTTTCTACAAATACAGTGTATTATTATTATTATTATTATTATTATTATTATTATTATTATTATTATTATTATAGTGGTTCGTAATTATATAAACGGTGTTTGTTTAAATGTCTGCATGAAGATGTTAGTGCGTTTCTTCTATTGAGTGTTGCCATGTTTGGTTTTGTGATGATGGAAATTTTTTCTTCCAAGCAGAGGTTGCAAATGTTAGAAGAAGGGGAGTACGACTGTGCTCTGGAGAGATTTTCCATGTAATGCTGTCGCTGGGGTGGTTATGGTTTCTTCACGATGAGAGCGAATGCTCGAAACAATATTCTCGAAGTTGATCATAATTATACTTGGAATATTATATAAATAAGTCCTTTTATAAAAAAGTTGAGCACTATTATTTCATGGTTTATAATTTATATATGTATCTATATCCCTGCATATATGTGTGTGTTTGTTGTACAGACACACACACATACACACATACACACACACACACACACACATATATATATATATATATATGTATATATATATATATATATATATATATATATATATATATATATGTGTGTGTGTGTGGGTGGGTGGGCGTGCGTGTGTGTGTGTGTGTGTGTGTGTGTGTGTGTGTGTCGTTTGTAGCATTCACTAGGTGACAAAATGTAATAACAACGACCAATTTTTAAGAAGTATTAACACATCCTCAGCCATTCAAACTAAACAGTTGGTCTGTTTGCTTGGTCTATTTAAAATATAAACCTTTTAATAATGATGAAGATCGTTTGCCAGTATAAATAACTATTCCAAGAAGAAAAGCGATAACTAAAAGTATAGATACCTTCTTCCCAGCCCGGAGAACCGGAATATATTTCTTGGTATCCAAGCAAAGGAACATAGTTAAACTTTTCGATCACATTTCATCGCATCAGCACATTGAAAAAAGATTTCGATCACTGAATTTGAAGGACCATAACCAGAAAACTGGAGGTCCGGATAGCTCAGTTGGTAGAGCACTCGCTTCACACACAAACGGATCAAAATCGATCCCGGGTGCAGTCGAGATTGTTTTTTTCTGATCCCCCTGTCAACCGAGCAGTGATTGGGTAGCTGGATCTGTTAAATCTGACGGAAAGAACTTTGCGATAGATAGCGTCCTATCCAAAGGAAAGCAAGAAATTATATTGTCCGTTTCACGCTATATAAACCGGGATTAACTCAGGCTCCATGGGCCTAATGACTCGGAAGGACTAAAAACTAGACAACTTGATATGATTGATTCATTGTCTCATTGATATTTTGGAAGAACTGAATATTAAATAATTGCCTGTAAGATGTATTCGATCTATGACTGTTCCCTGTTTTGATTGGACTGTAGCTGAACATTTGCAGTAATGGGCCCTTGGGCCCTTTTCCAAATACAAGCCATTGAAGATTGAAGATTGATTTCATCTACATTTCGTCAATTTTCTACATTTTAGAAACTATTTCTAGTGTAGTCTATATTCATATTAAGAAAACTGATAAAAATCAGATATTTCCACTTGTTCTCCAAAATCTTTGGTTTCTTAATAAATTGAACTTTAAAAAAAAAACCTGACCTTATAACATGGAGCTTCATTTGCATATAGTTTGACTCAATAGATGTATAAAAAGATTGTATAATTGTATGTGTGCTTGTCGATGATTTAACTACCAAAAAAGCAATTTTATTTGGGACAATCATTTTCTTTCTTAATGATTTCCCATCATCTAGATATTTACATAATGTCTCTTCTTCTCTTTTATTATTTACTCTTTTCATATTTATATCATTTAATGAGGCGGACATCCGCAATACAAATCAAGTACCGAGTACTGTTTGTCAAATAAACTGGACCACCTATCAACAATGAAAGGGGCCTGGGCAAAAAAAATAATCTAAAATTAGACCTTAGAAAGACGGGACACGATAGGTTTGTCACAACCTAAGAAGATTAAATAAATCTCCATCAACCCCCGCTAATAGAATTACTCCAGGAGACTAGGAAGGGGAAAAGGGAGGACGTGAAACGAGAGGCCACGATAGTCAAAGAGAGTCGACTTGAGACTGAGACAAGATTAGGTAAAATAAATTCTGTCGTGTCAAAGAACAAAAATATTTTTTAAAATTCACAGTCAGTGAGATCAAAGTAGATTGAATTTTGACCTCTCTTGGTCCGGGAATGAAAGATTGGTGGGCAAATTGGGAGAGACAAATTCACTGCACTCACGACGGCCGGATATCAAAGACTCGGGACTTCTGATGAAGCTACAGTATTGATATTCTTTCCGGAAGAATGGGTGGGTGGAACTCAACGGTAATAAATAAAATTTGTATAGTAACTCCCATTATCGCCTTTAGTTAGCTGATCTAAAATCTGATTTGAGATTTTTTGAGATTATTTTGAGATAGATAAAACACACACAAAATAATAATAATAATAATAATAATAATAATAATAATAATAATAATAATAATAATAATAATAATAATAATAATAATAATAATAATAATAATAATAATGATAATACTAACTACCCAAAAAACTCAAGTTAAGTTTCTCGAGCTCAATGCTCCTCTTCAGCTAAGAACAAATAAAGGATAATATGAAACTTAAAATTCGGGAAGACGATAGTATAAATCTTGTGAGTATTCTACACCCTTGTGGGAGATTTGTTCTTTTCATTAGCCAATTAACACCATCACACAAGATATATTATCACCCCTATAGACCGACGGGAGCACGTTATATTTCCGGTCAATTTTGCTCCAATGTCAAGGACTGAATTTGCGTGCTCAATCTTCAGCTTGACAAGACAACTACCATTCGTCTCCCACCACGCTATTTCCTAGAATATCATGGAGCCAATCACCGGATTTGTATTTAAATCCTCTTTTTTTCTCCGGGTCTAATGTAGCGGATTAGCCCTCCCATCAGTCAGCGCCATTAGGCTCATAGAGCCGGAGTTTATCACGATGTCTATAGCTCGAAACGAACAATAATAATTACTTTCCACTCCTTGGATAGGAAGCTAGTCTATATCAAATTAATTTCCGCCAGATTAACAGGGAGGGGAGGGGGGGGGGGGCAAGGGTGTCAGAAAACAAATTTCGACTGCACCTGGGATCGATCTCGGTCCTTTTGTGTGATATGTAATTGCTCTGCCGACTGAGCAAGCAAGACCCCAATAGGCCTCCCATGCAGGGGACATATTAAACGGATAATTTCGAATCAGGCATTGGTATAAGATAAATATTTTGTAATATTCTGTATTATACAATGGCTGACAACGTCGGGCAATGCAAAGGGAAAGTACAAGCAATAAAAATATTCTAAAACACATCAGCTTCCCTTAATTAGGCATCACACTTTAGTCAACCAAGGTTGATTTTTTTCCGAAGGATTAGCGCTCTTTAACATTTTCATACCGGAGGCGTGGCTGTTATAAACATTGGGTATAACCTATGTTTTAATCAGTTACCTGCCTTTGTCTGGAAAAAAAAAACACGTATTAAAAAAATTGGCCAGAAACACGTCCTTCAAAAATAGATCGAATTCAATTAACCTCATCGTGGAAAAAACTCCCAAACCTTGCGACTTCGCGAGGTACCAGGTTGGAAAGTTTTTGCAAAGATGAGGGTCATTTAATTTGATCGATATTTGGAGGACGAGTTGTATGGCCAACTTTTTAATTACGTATTTATCCCGAGTACGCAGCTAACTAGTTAAAGGCTCTGTTTACTTGGTTAGATTTTTATTTATGACGTTATAACATTTTTATATTGATTTTAATCAATATATGATGGCACACAGCTGTATACAAAATGTAATCAGGATTCAGAGCTGCCATCATTATCTGCCATGGAAAATTTGCAATGTAAAGGTAAAAGATTGGTTGAAATCAAAGACATTTAAATTTAATTATGTCAAGACACAGAAATGATAATTTTCGGTGATAATTATGAACTCATAAATGTGTCTTCAAACAGTACACCATTGGACGATTATACTATAAAATCAAGTTCTTATGTAAGAAATCTAGGGGTTCATTGGGATGCAAGTCATCCATGGAAAATCATGACAAAAAGATTTGTAGGAGTTGTAATTATCACTTTAGTAATATTGGAGGAAACCAGGATTATATTGAGGGTAACATTGCAAAACAGTAGTCCAGATCCTTTAGGCTCACGGAGCCGGATTTTATCCTGGTATTTATAGGGTGCAATGGACAATAGAAATTGCTTGCTACAATTATGATAGGACGCCAATCTACCTCAAAGTACTTTCCGCCAGATCTAACAGACCCAGCTATCCAACCACTGCTGGGTCGACAGGGGGTTAGAAAAAATCTTGAATTCAGCCGGGATTGATCTCGGTCCCTTTACATGTGAAGCGAGTTCTCTACCAATTGGGCCATTGGAACCCCTATAATACGAAGATGCTTGTTAATTATTTTATCTCTAGTAGATTAGATTATTGTAATGTCCTTATTTGATGTCAGAGCAAACTATTTGATCAATTACAAAAAAAAGAGAAAAATATAAAATTCAAAATAAATCCGTTAGACTTATAAAAGTCACTAAAAAGAGAGATCATATTATGACATCAGTTTTCCAGGAATTCCACTGGTTTCTTGTTAAGCATAGGATATAATTTATATTATCATGCCCTGTTTTCAGATCTCAAAATGAAACGGCACTAAATCTTTGCAAGAATTTATTGACAAATATTTACCCATCCGTTACTTAAGGATCATCTGATTTCCAATTCCAACAGGTTCCCTCTCCAAAATCAACTTATGATAAAATAGCTTTTTCCTCTATTGCTCCATGCCTATGGCAAGCACGCACTCCTCAGACAAAGTCGTGTGACAATTTATTGAGTTATTTTGAATGTCTTTTTCCCTATGAAGATGTGTAGCTTATAAAATGTTTCTATTTGTACGCTTATTGTGTTTTGTCATGATTTTGATTTGTTGTTTTTGGTTACTTTCTATTATGTAGGTCCCATTAGCTCAGTTGGTAGAGCACTCGTTTCATAATCAAAGAGACCAAGATCGATCCCGGGTGCAGTCAAGGGTTTTTTTCTGATAAAAACCCAGTTATTGGGTAGCTGGGTCTATTAGATCTGGCGGAAAGTCCTTTGCGATAGAGTAGCGTCTTATCCAAAGTGTAGCAAGCAATTGCTATTGTCCGTTTCACGCTATAGAAACCGGGATAAACTCCGGCGACATGGGCCTAATGGCTCGGAAGGACAACTATTATAATGTAAAGCGCCGCAGAGCACGGTAACTGTGGATGTAAGGGGCGTGGAAGTCCCACGTGGTGGATCACAATAAATGAGAAAATTAGTTATTATTCTCTTTCAATTCGTCATTATTTCGTTATGTCGAGTTGCGTCTTTTTTAAGTACAAACGATTATATGATGTGATTAATGACCACGCAATAGTCATACAATTGATGATCCTTCCATCTAATGGTCATGTGATCTATCGTAGCAACCTTGCAAGCTAATGGCATGGATGCGTTTTAACTTTTATCTTATAGATAGTATGCGCTTGGCTAAGGAGCTCTCAACATTGCCATCCGGAAATATAACGGACCAACACACAAAACTATGTGTAACTATGAACTTTTATAGTCTAGATAATACAGTTAAGTGAGTCTTACTCTTAAACGTGGATGGCAAAAGCAATAACAAATAACCGAGTGACGTCAAGTTCATTATATCTATAATATGAGTCTCGATTAATTCAATCAACATACAGTGCAGTCACGTTCGAAAATTAAGTCATTTATCGTATATTTTACAAGAATTATCAACAAACATTTCAGTGGTTTTATTTTGACTCGAAAATTTAAAATAAAATATTATAGTTTGTCGCTAATATCAACCGATAACCGTGATTCAACGATCCACAGCCACCGAAAGAGCCCATAGATCCCAAGCATCACTCAACATTTCAACCAGACGATTAAAAAAATGCATCGTGTCGTCAGGTGTTACGATGCATTCCATTCATCAATGTGTCAAAATATTGTGATAAATACTCACTAACTGTGACTGACATATTTGTCTTTTTAAATTATTGATTTGTCACTTAAGGTAGCTATGGAAATAATGAATGCTTGCCAGGCCTTTTCGTTGACTGGATCAGTTAAGGAGACGGAACGGGCTTAATGGCAGGGAATAGTCTGATTGGTTAATGCTTAGTAAAGCTCGAACCATCAATTGTTTCCTTTTTTTTATTTTTTATTTTGTTTGTTGCCTTTTAAAAAAAACAACTTGTAAATAATAGAAAATATACATCGTCTTTGTAATCAGTACTTTTATTTTGATACGCCATAAACTGAACAATAAATATTAAGATTAAACAAATAAATGTCATTTACTTAACAAATCATTTATGTACAGACACGCAATATATACTCACACTTCCACGAAATCTTACTCACTCAGGCGCCTTGAAGTGAGTGATGATCGAGCTTAAAGCTGTTAGGTTTATGAAGATTACAATAATATATGATTAACAATGGTTAAACAATAAACATATAATAAGCAATTTGTCTGGAATAATGAAATATAAATTCCGAAGTTAAAACTATCTTTTCTGTTAATGTTGGTTTATAAGGCATGATGCATCAGTTATCAACGTATGCATAATAAAAGGGGAAAATTCAGAGGTACGTTCATAACATTAACGCCTTAATCTTAGCCACCACTCATGAGTTAAAATGTCATTACTAATGTGCGGCTATGTGGTCTTGTGGTATGACACTCGCTTTCGGATCGGAAGGTCCTGAGTTCGAGCCTCGCTCGGCGTATAGTCGAGTCCTTGGAAAAGGCTCTTTACTCACATCATTCTCTCACTGTACTCAGGTGTAAAATAAGTACCTGACCGTCATCAGCGTTTTCTCTATTGGGAAAAAGAAAATTTGATTTCGCCGAACAGGCGTCATGTCTCGTTCTATATGTTACATGTTGCTGTTGGTCAGGGACCCCTTGTAATGGGCTTTGAGCATATTAGTAGATTAAGTAGAGACTGCGCTACTTGAAAGCTCAATTTTTTAATTTTTTTTTTAGAAATATGAAAAGTTTGGTTGGGACAATGCCAGACAAAGCAGAAAGAAAAATACTGGACCGGGGATAAAATCTCAGACCGTTTGATTACTGGTCTGACGTGCTTAAGAGTTTACCCTACAGTTCTCCTTGTTAAATTTTGCAGGGAGAGAGAAAGAGAGAGAGAGAGAGAGAGAGAGAGAGAAAGAGAGAGAGAGAGAGAGAGAGAAAGAGAGAGAGAGAGAGAGAGAGAGAGAGAGAAAGAGAGAGGGTGGGGTTTATAGAGAGAATTATAAGTTTTAAAATTATCCCAACAAGAGTATTATAAGGTGTTACGGTAGAACATCTCACCAGTAATAATAATGTCTGAGGCTCGATCATCAGTCGAAGAAGGCTAAATTAAAACAAAATGTTTGTTTTGGTTATTATTACATAAATTTTTCATTCTGCTTTGTATGTAGTCTGGCATTGTCATCTTGCTTCACACGTTTTTAGATGTTTATCTTGAACAAATGCCTGTTCCCTGATTTTCCACGTTCATACGCCATGTACGCCATTACTCATTCAATCGTCAAATAGAATAACAGGAACATTGGTCTTGTATTTGATCTCCTTTGTGATTGTGATGGAGAGATCATTTTTAAGGAAAACTTTTCCTAATAACTGAGTTTAGCATAAAATATAATTTTAATTTCAAACACCTGTGCCATCCAGACAAAATGCTATTCTAAGATAATTGTTCACAAATCCTTATCAATGCAATGTTAAGTTCTCTGCTTAGCTACTCTGAAAAAATACGTATTTAAAATTTTGGTTCGATCGATTAATATGACCCTTTATTTGACAAAGACTCTCAAACCTGGAATTTCCCAAAATGACCCTTATCTTGGCAAAGATTCTCAAACCTGGAACTTCCCATAATGACCCTTATCTTGACAAAGACTCTCAAACCTGGAACTTCCCAAAATGACCCTTATCTTGGCAAAGACTCTCAAACCTGGAACTTCCCAAAATGACCCTTATCTTGGAAAAGACTCTCAAACCTGGAACTTTCCAAAATGACCCTTATCTTGGCAAAGACTCTCAAACCTGGAACTTCCCAAAATGACCCTTATCTTGGCAAAGACTCTCAAACCTGGAACTTCCCATAACGACCCTTATCTTGACAAAGACTCTCAAACCTGGAACTTCCCAAAATGACCCTTATCTTGACATAGACTCTCAAACCTGGAACTTCCCAAAATGACCCTTATCTTGGCAAAGACTCTCAAACTTGGAACTTCCCATAATGACCCTTATCTTGACAAAGACTCTCAAACCTGGATCTTCCCAAAATGACCCTCATAT
>NC_088362.1:51162638-51185138 GCF_034508935.2 Berghia stephanieae
TTACATACATATACATACATACATACATACATACATACATACATACATACATACATACATACATACATACATACATACATACATACATACATACATACATACATATACATACATACTACATACATACATACATACATACATACATACTCATACATACATACATACATACATACTACATACATACATAATATATATTACATATATAAATCTAATACGCTATGACAAATCAAGCCTTTTTTTTGGACGACTTTGTCCACGGTAAGTTGTAGAATTAGCGCTTTTTACATTATTTGGTGGGGAAATGGTTGAGAATCCATTCATTTCCCAAAATTACTTCTTGCATTGATCACTTGCAGAAGTCTTTCACTAAGAAATTTTTGGGGACAAATCAAGTTAACTTATATTGTTGCTCCGTTTCTTTAAGCAGAACGTAGAGTTAAAAACATACCTCCAGATTTTAGTCACTTAATATCTTCATAATGTCAACCATCATCTCGTAGTTCGAGAAATCAGGGAAGCTAAGTTCGAAGGCTGTTGTGCCTCCATTAGGCTTATACTTTCATTACCATTATGCATCAGACAGGAATGGGGGGGGGGGTTATCCCGCTAATCCACTTTAAATTGTTAACTCACTCAACCCTACCACCGACTTTATCCGTAGTTTACCCGGGTTACTTTTACCCCTTGCCTATTTATTACATTTTTCTGAAACAAATTATAGGCGTAGTGTCAAAGCTAGTGTTTTTAGATTTTACATGTTAATGATAGTTGAATAAAACTATCTATGTACATGCTCATTTTTAATACATTTTTTCCAATTTTGAAAAGTAAAAAAAAATCTCTAGGATTGAGTGAGTGAGTTAAGCTAGGACAAGGTGATTGTCTTACTCTAAAGGTCAGATAGATGAATCACTGTCATTAGAGGGACTCAATCCTTTAATAGAATGTGCATTGACGTGCGGAGTTTGTCGTCTACCATACCATTCTCTACATTCTTGCTTCAACCCCAAGTCTTGGGGGTCATTACTCCGTTTAGCACAACGTGAGAGCTAGTGTCTTCTGATGCGTGTGCTCGGCGCCCGAAGTCGAATCAGCCAACTTTTTCAGCAGAATTCCCGTGTTTCTTTGTCTCCCGAGAGACAATTTGGAAATGGACCCTACAGGTATGACTGTGGTCCAGCATCTAATCGCAAGGTGTTTAGGATATGAGTCAAGTGGGAGTAATAGGTTATCCTCAACGACTTTCAGCGTTCTGATATGCTCGGCAGTGCTTTGAGCGTTCTGGTATGCTCGGCAGTGCTTTGATGGAAAACTATTGATTTTTTTGAAGTTTTCGTATTGAGATACCACGCGTTAAGAATGATATTATTTAGGTCACATCCGAATTGAATCCGTTTTCGAAACATGTCGCAAGAGAAAGAGGGAAAGAGAGAGAGAGAGAGAGAGAGAGAGAGAGAGAGAGAGAGAGAGAGAGAGCGGAGAGGATAGGCACGGGATTAGTGGCATGTGATAAAATCTTTTTGGATATGCAAATCGTTTTCTAATTGCAATTTTATGGCAAATAAAAGCAATGAAAATGATATTTAAAAAAAATTATCGTGCGTTCTCCAGAAATTTATCCACATTTCTATAATGTCAGATAATTATTTGTTTATGAACCACTCTGAACATTTACATCCATGATATATGATGAATTAGATAAATAAAATAATCACATTTTATATGATATAGCTAGAACTGAAATTGTTGTTTTGGAATGATGTAGATGCACACAAATCTTTAAGTTATAACGATGGTGCACTGTCAGAGATACGACACACAACAGAACACTTTTCTCAATTCTAATCCGTTCATAGAATACATTAATGTATACCACTTTGTTGTTATTGTGATTAATATTATTCATGAATTGCAAACAATGAAAATTATTTACTGGATTATATTTTTTGCTTTCTTTTGCCACGTATGGAGATCCACCCGTATATTTTTGTGTACAGGAAAAGATAGTTAAGTTATTTTCTTTTACATTGAAGTTGCACGAGTTGATCATCATCATAGCTTGTCGCTCCAACACCGAACCCACTCCACAACATCTGTGGAGCAGATTCTTAGGTCATAGTCAGTGCAGCTGGGCCCATCCTAGCATTTTCTAAGGAGGTGCTCCATCGTCTGCTCTGGGCATGCACATGTACACAAGCTAGTCTCAGCCAA
Organism: Berghia stephanieae; assembly: GCF_034508935.2. Lineage (NCBI taxonomy): Eukaryota > Metazoa > Mollusca > Gastropoda > Nudibranchia > Aeolidiidae > Berghia > Berghia stephanieae. Next base: position 51,164,850 of record NC_088362.1, read on the forward strand.
CCTCCACTTTTTCATGCTTCTAGCTGTTCTCCCAATTTTTGCCCTTGCTCTGTTCAGTGTTACCCATTCATTCCTAGGGAGCTCAGTAGCGACAGTTCTTCTCTCGGATCTTCAACGGCTTCCTTTGCATGATTGTCCCACTCACTCCATGTGGAAAGTCTGTATAGAACTGCCTTGTCATGAAGCTCTTTCTCGACGTCAATCTACTTGTCGTTGGGATGTGGTCATGGAGGGTGTGCTTTGGGTCCATTTCTTGTTTATATTTCTGGAGTTTGGAAACAGTGTCTCTTCGAATGTGGAGAGGTGAACTGTCAGCCAGCCGATGGAGGACTGAAACTGAGGTCGGTTTCAAGTTACCTGTAATGATTGTAATGATCCGGCAGGTGTTCTGTAGCTCAGGGTCAATTTCTTTGGCATGGAAGGATCTTGCACAGACTGATGAGGCGTATTCGGCTGATGAAAAGCAGAGGGCTAGTGCGGTTGTCCTGACTGTTTTTGGATCTGCTCCCCATGTAGTGTTTGCCAGTTTTCTTAGGAGGTTGTTTATTGTGACCAACTTTGCTTTTGTTTTCTTTGTGTGCTTAGAGAGGGACTTTGTACGATCTAAGGTGACACCGAGGTACACGGGGAGTGTGTTGTTCTACAATATGTTCCCATTCCAGTAGATGTTCAGTTTCCTGTTGGCTTGGTGTTTTTTTATGGAAGGCACACACTTGAGTTTTTCCTTGGTTGGCATTTAGTGAGGTCTTTAAATAATCCTTAGGGAGTGTCTTCAGCGCATCTGTTAGTCTCTCCTCAAAGGTCTTGAAATCAGAGGCCTGGGACGCATGACACAGATCATCAGCATAATATAGAATCCTCCGGATGTTCTTGAACTTAGGTTGGTCGTTGGTATAAACGTTGAAAAGGATAGGTGCAAGTACCGATCCTTGAGGGAGTCCGTTCTTTTGTGAACTCCATCTGCTTTTCTTCCCATACATTTCGATAAAAAAGCGACGGTTTGACATAAGGGATTTTATTACTGCAACTACGAGGGCTCTTTCAGAAATAACCGAAAAATGCCCATTGCTCAGCAACCAGTAGAGATTTTTTAATTCTGTAAACGACATGATATTCCTTATTTCGTTAAAAATATTCCCAGAAATTATGAAGTGCATCAATTTGCACAATGAATCTCGAGACGATTTTAAAGATGGCGGCCCACCTTGAAACTTGGTCAAAGGAGGAAATCAGAGCTGTCATACGTTTTTTGAACGCCAAAAGTCTGAATCCTACCGAAATTCATAAAGAACTTCAGAGTGTATATGGTGAGCATGTTATAAGCCGTACACAAGTCTATCACTGGTGTAATTTGTTTGAAGCCGGCCATTCCGACTTGACAGACAGAGAAGGGAGAGGGCGTTCGATAACTGCGACGTCAGAAGACAATGTGAAGCGAGTTGATGAGCTTATTCGTCAGACAGGAGGTTGAAACTTCATGAAATCGCAAGCAGTCTTGAAATTTCCGAAACTTCTGCCCATAGAATTGTATTTGATGAACTTGGCTACAGAAAAGTCAGCGCAAGATGGGTTCCTAAGCAATTGACAGACAATCATAAAGAACAAAGATTGGACATCTGCAGGGAACTTTCGAGAAGAAGAAAGAGCTCACGCAGGATTCACGGGCATACTGCCAACGCCGGCGGAGACTTTCTAGGGTACGATGTGACTTTTCTTGACAGCATAGTCACCGGTGATGAGACTTGGTTGCACCATTGCACCCCAGAAACAAAGCAAGATTCGATGACATGGAAACATCCATCCCACCTGTCGCGAAGAAATTCAAAGTCATGCGGTCAGCAAAGAAAATAATGGGAACTGTTTTCTGGGACAGTCGTGGTGTTATTCTGTTCGAAACCTTACAACCTGGAGAAACAATCAATGCTGCAAGGTACTGCCAAACTCTTGACAAGCTTAGGGAGGCCATTCGCAGAAAGCGCCCAGGGCAGTTGACCAACGGGGTCATTTTGCAACACGACAACGCTACACCCCACAAGCACGAGTGACGCAAGGTTGGCTAGAGAAATATGGATGGGAGATTTTGCCACACCCACCACACAGTCCAGACCTCGCACCATCTGATTATCACCTCTTTGGGCCACTGAAACGTGAGCTGGCAGGAAAGCGCTTTGATGTCGATGAAGAGCTTGTTGACCATGTGCGGAAATGGCTACAAAACCTTGACGGAAATTTCTTCCGAGAGGGTATCTATTCCATGGTGCGGCGTTGGCAGAAGTGTGTCGACAGACGTGGCTGTTACGTAGAGAAATAAAGGACGAGTCAAGGTATGAACACGTGCAAGAATTTTGTTGATAGCATAAAAAACGCGGATTTTACAGGCATTTTCGGTTAATTATGAAAGAGCCCTCGTACTTTTGTGTTACGAGTTACCCTTGCAACCTTTAGGAGCGGTTTCCTGTGATTTACTATGTCATAGGCAGCTGTCAGGTCCACGAACACATCCCCTGTAATTTGTTTGTTCTCGTAGCCAACTTCGATGTATTGTGTCAAGTTCATGAGTTGGTCACAGCATGTTCTTCCAGGGTGGAAACCAGCTTGGCAGGTGACAGATGTTCTTCTACTGTTTGGGAAATCCTGGCTAGTATCATTCGCTCATATCTTTGTACAGTATGCAGAGGACGGATCTTGGTCTTGCTGCTATTTTGGTCTTTTCCAGGTTTAAGTAGAGCTATCACTCTAGCTTGTCGCCAAAGCGTTGATATTGTGCATGATTCAACACATTTGTTGATAAGAGTTAATAACCATGTTTTTGTTGAGGGATCGAAATGCTTTATCATTTCTGCAATGAAGCCATCTAGACCAGCAACTTTACCGGGTTTGGAGTGTTCAAGAGCTGACTCCAAATCTTCGATGCAGAATGGGTCTACTTCCTGTTCACTTAATTGGCGATTTTTTACCATTTCCCTTTTCATTCTTATTTTCTGTGTTTAGTTATATTAGTGAGTTCATGGTCCTGTGGGTTTTAAAAAAGTGATTGATATTACTTCAACGACTAATTTGCTGCTTACTCCCCACGGAATGTTAGATGAATCACGAGAATCATACGGTTTCCTCATTCCGGAGACGATATATTGCTGGTTATTCCTCTCCAGATTTATAGCGAATCAACTTAATCTTCCTCAAACCAACTGTGCACTCTTTTAGAATGTGGATGTTGAACCTTATACAACCCATGCTTCAAAAGTTTGGCGACGCAGGCCGAAGTGGTTGAAGAGCTAAGTTATTTCTACATCCATTAGACCATAATGTTTGGAGATTTCTGCGAAATTTCGACGAGGCAATGATCGGAATGATGGGCGTTATGGCGAAATAGAGGTAGAATAAAAGTTGGAGTGCATTATTGACGGCGAGTTCAGGCATTGAGATTGTTTGACCATACACCCATCTGAAAATAGAAAGACGTGGAGAACATTTGATAATTCGGGTATAAGATCAAAATACCCAAAATTTTGGGCAATGGATAAATGATAAAAGGCAATGAAGAGTTCAGTTTTAACAAATGTGGTGTGAAAATATTACTGATTATGATAGAGGGAGAGAGAGAGAGAGAGAGAGAGAGAGAGAGAGAGAGAGAGAGAGAGAGAGAGAAACAGACAGACAGAGAAAAAGAAGAGAATTCGGTTATTTCCATATGGCGTGGGATGTTATTGAGAAAGAGAGAGAGAGAGAGAAAGAGAGATAGATAGATAGAAAGAGAGAAAGATAGATGGAGAGAGAAAAAAAAGATAGTAAGAAAGATACATAGACATAGATAAAGAAGAAAGAAAGAAAGAGAGAGAGAGGGAGAGATGGAGAGAGAGAGAGAGAGAGAGAGAGAGAGAGAGAGAGAGAGAGAGAGAGAGAGAGAGAGAGAAAGTTGAAAACATTGTATGATTTTTCATGGCAGTTAACTATTTTATGTTAAAACTTTAAAACCTGCATAGTCAAACTTTGGGAATGGAATGGTAAGCATCATGAAAATTGCAAAAGTGCATCTTTAATCGAATAGAAATAGTCCCTTAAAATCATGACGGCTGACAAGTAAGAGTTCTCATAACTTTTTGTAGCATTAAACGGATATCAAAATCTGGATCCCCCTCAATGAATAAAGCGCTGGTCAATCGAAAAACTATATCCACCAGGTTAAAAAAATATAATGAAAAAAATTGAGTTTATATATAGCGCGATATCCACTACACGTGCTCAAAGCGCTTTACAAGGGGTCCCTAGTGAACGGCAACACTAAAGGACGAGACATGACGCCTGTCAGACGATATAACAATTTTTTTCCGTCAGAGACAACGTCAGGTGCTCATTTTACACCTGAGTACGATGAGAGAATTTGAGAAAAGAGCCTTTCCCTAGAACTCAACTATGCACCGCTCAGAGCGGGACACGAGCCCAGGACCTTTCGATCCGAAGGCGAGTGTTATACCACTAGACCACATAGCCGTTTTACGTGGACACCTCTCCTCTATTGGAAATGGACCTACTTCAAGAGCAGGGAATAAAACTTATTCCACGCTGATTGGAATTGAATCCCTTTGCAGACGAGTCGGTGTTTGAAAAGTATTTTGGCGGATCGCAGGGATCAAGGAAGAAAAAAAAGTAAAGAAGCATTAAAATGTGATTTCCTGATATTTGCCACCAAGACAAAGATAGAAAAATTGTAATAGTGCAATAGATCACGGCCAGACATGTTAAGTGTTAGCCTCAGGTTACTTGTGAAAAGTAATAGACAAAAATAAATGCAACAACTTAAAATAAAAAAGAACAAAATACCAAATGAGGAACGTTTCGGGTCCAAAACCCTTCATCAGTCAACAACAGAACAATAAAAAGATAAATACATCGCTTAAAATTCATATAGACGACAAAGAAATATTTGACAGGTCCTTTTTATAACAATTCAAGGTCCTATTGCTTACAGAAAGGACCTACAATATTTCTCTACTGTCTATAGATCTGCAGTTGGCGTCACTCAGGTCTTTGTTATTGCTTTTTGTCATACGCGTTTATGAGTAATTCTCACTAAACCAGACTATAAACGTTCAAGGTTACACACAGTTTTATATGTTGGTCCGTTATACTTCCGGATGGCAATGTTGTGAACGTTTCAGCCAAGCGCATACTATCTATATTGATTTCAAGTTTTATTGTTTTTGTTGTTGGCTGAAGTAAGGTTTTGAGCCCGAAATGTTCCGTATTTGGTAATTGTTTTTTTCTTTTTTGAAGATATTACACTCATTTTCGTTGATTACATTTTACAGTCCACAGCTTCTAACATCTAAGTATCACTTTGATCACTTGTCAAGGTCTTTGAAGACATTTGCAGGATGTCCCATAAGTCTGGAACTAAAAACAAATCGTATTTATTCTGAAACTAATGAAGATATCATTATGAAATTTATTTGTTTCATTTCATTAAAAAAATTTGATAAGTTTTTCTTGCCACGTTTATTGATAGCAGTTGAAACAGTCAGCAAAGAAATGCTCAAAAAACACTTGAGCGACGCATCAAAGTACTGGTCACACAAAATTATGGTGGACACGTTAAAATCCATTACAGATGTTTGTATTTTAAATAAATCATTAAAAAGCTATCAAGTCATTTTTCGAGTTCTGGTTCGCGTTAAAGAAAACTTGAATTACTTCTCTTTATTTTTGCTAACATCCTGTGCTTAGATGTGCTGTCTGCTTATCCGTAAACTATAATTTTCTTATTGGTTCCAAACTTCAGGGACACCCTGTATATTGGATGTTGCTATGTACACAACTTTACAGGTTTATAAAGACGAATCTACTGTTTGATTCATTATAATGCCAATAAGAGAGGCGTCATATCTTGAATCTTGACATGTGAAGTGTTTGTCTAGCCCCCCCCCCCCCCCACCCCCGCCATATATGTAAAGGTCTTTGAAGACATTAAAATTTATTGGACGTATGCTTTGTACTCAATTCAAGTTTTATAAAGCCATATCCATCATGTTGATTCACTAAAAAAATAAAAAATAAAACATGAACTTTTATATAGCGCAATATCCACTAAACGTGTTGAAAGCGCTTTACAAAGGGTCCCTGACTAACACCAACACGTAACATGTAGAACGAGATATGACGCCTGTTAGGCGATATTACAAAAAAAATAAATTCGACAGAGACAACGCTGTTTACAGCCAGGCACTCATTTTATACCTAAGTACGGTGAGAGAATACGAGAGTAAAGAGCCTTTACCAAGGACTCAACTATGCGCCGAGTGAAGCTCGAACCCAGGACCTTCTGATCCGAACGCGAGTCTCATACCACTAGACCATATAGCCGCCAAATGCACTGCCAATAAGATATCAAGGATCACGATATCTCATTGGGTAGAGGTACTGAAATAACGGGTAAAGTCAAGGCTTTTTTTTTAACCTCCAGCCCACCTAGCAGAGATTGGGAAGCTGGGTCTATTAGATCAGGCGGAAAGTACTTTTCGATAGACTCGGGTCCTATACAAAGGGTAGTAAGCAATTGCTCTTTTGCGTTTATCGGAAAAGAAACCGGCATAAGCTCCGGTTCCATGGGTTTAATGGCTCTGAAGGACTACATAAGACATCAGAAGTGGCATTGTTAGGTTCAAAGGCTTGATTGTCTTGTTGTATAACACTTTTCTGGTGATCTGTAAGTCAAATGGTTTGAGTCCGGCTTTTGGGAACACGAAGTTGAGTGTTTGAAAGAAGGTTTTTTGCACACATTCATTTTCTCACCATAATCGGTGTTAAATAGGTACATAGGGGATAACATGAGGGGTCCCGATAGCTCAGTTGGAATAAAGCGATCGCTTCAAACGCAAAGGGACCAAGATAGATCCCGGGTGAAGTCGAGAATTGTTTCCCGACCAGGAGTGATTGAATATCTGGGTCTGTTAGATCTGTCGGAAAAGACTTTGCGATAGACTAGCGTCCTATACAAAGGGTAGCAAGTAATTGCTATTGTCCGGTTCACGCAATATAAACAGGAGAAACTCCGGCTCAGAAGGGCTACAATAAGATATCAGACGTGTGCAACGGATTTGCTGTCTAGTTATTGGTATAACACTTAGCTTGTGGTCTGTAAGTCAAGGGTTTGAGCCCCATAGTTGCGATACAAATTGATTCCTTGAAACTGATCCCTTACACAGATTTTCTCACCTTACCCAGTGATAAATAAGTGCATAGTTAGTAACAGCGCTGCTTCTCTCGAAAAGACCTTGTAAAATGTCCGTACAGGCATCATGCCTCGTCCTTCATGCTCAGCATTGCTGTTAGTTTGGAACTTCTTTTAAAAGTCTTTGACTACATTGGGATTTGAGCTTTGAGCTTTTTTATATAGCGCAATATCCACTAAACGTGCTCAATGCGCGTTACAAAAGGTCTCTGACCAACAGCAACACTTTAACGAGTAGAACGAGACATGACGCCTGTTAGCCGATATTTTTTCGACATAGACATTGCTGTTAACGTCAGGTACTCGTTTTACACCTGAGTACGATTAGAGAATGTGAGAAAAGAGTCTTTTCAAAGAACTCAACTACGCGAGGCTCGAATCCAGGACCTTCCGATCCAAAAGCTAGTGTCATTCCACAAGACCACATAGCCGCACATTGAAAGGATATTGTAATAGCCTCTCATATGCGTCATGTCTCTTTCTACATGTTAAGTGTTATCGTTGGCTTGGACCACATGTAAAGCGGTTTGAACATATTGCTCTATATAAAATCTTGTGTTTTGTTCCTATTGTGATTGGATTAAAAAGCGAGACAGATAGGTTAATGTGCCAGTATTGGCTTGAATGAAGTGTACCTCTTATTGTGGAATTCATTATTCAGTTTATAATCTTAAAATGAATGAGGAAAATTAATCGAAGGCAATTATCTACCATTGTTTACTTAAAAAATAAATCTTTTGATAATTCGAATGGGATTTTATAATATAACAACAATGAAATTTAAAGAAATCAACAAAGAGAAAAGTTCTCTCTCGAAAATTCAAATCTTCAATGCCACCAACTATATTCTATTAGAGAGAAATGTCCTTATCGTGGATTTGAAAAATCAAGATAATAAAAGAAATGACGACAAAAAGCTTCGCTTTTTACTTTTTACCACAAGAAAAAAATAATTTAGTATTATACACAATTAAACTCGATATCCGTCTCTCTGTTTGATAACTTTATCTTTTGTAAGAGGGAATTTTTAAAAAATGAATTGCGAAATATTCGATGTACTGAGTTCAACACATATTGACTATAATGGAGCCATCTTTATTTTGAAATATGATTTAGAGTTTTTCTGGGCAATATAAGATTTAAAAAGATGTTTTGTCAATATATAGCAGTACCTAAATAGATAAACATGATTATTTATTATTCACTTTCTTATTACTTTTTATTTCACGTAATTTTTTTCTCTCGGTAATATGAGATAAACATGTTTGTCGTTATACGACAGTATATAATACAAGTATATAAATGTTATTTTATATATATATATATATATATATATATATATATATATATTATATATGTGTGTGTGTGTGTGTGTGTGTGTGTGTTTCTATTTCTATTTTTAATTATTTATATATTTTTCTCTTACCTATAACTTTTGACTTTTATATTAAAGTTTTAAGGTCCTTATCTAAAAATAAAAAAGGTCAAGTAAAATGACAAGTATGCAAATAAAAATAAAAGAAAGAGATGGATAAATAGATAAACATTAAATGAATAAATGAATAAATAATTATAAGAAACAAATATTTAAAGAAGATACATCTATCTATTTATACTTGTTTAAAAGTGAACTAAAAATGACGACAAATTTTTGATGTCTGTCATTCCTCTGAGGTGTAAAATATGTGCAAAAACGGAAGTGCCTGAAGCGGTGATCGAACCCTGGACGTTCCGGAACACAGTGCAATGCCTTAACCACTCGGTCACTTCGCCCCCCCCCCCCCACACACACACACACAAACAACACAAAGACAACTTTAAAAAACGGAAATACAAAAATGCCAAATGCTAAAATACCAATTTACCACCAAAAAACCCCCCAGAAAATATACTAACACTTCTTTGTTTTTTGTTTGTTTTGTTTTCGGGTATAGAAAGAATTGAACAAAACTAGAATATTATATTATTTAAAATACTCTTTCAATTTCATATAAATAATTCAATAATATTTTTACCAAATTCAAATATGAACCACAAACTTACATTTTAAAGTTGACTACACATAATTTAACTAAGAAATAGCGTGTAGTAAAAATGACATCAACACCAATTTAATCTTTAAAACTTAGTTTCTAATGGGCTAACCCACTAATCTTTCTCCATTTACTAGAATTACTGTCATTTTGGAATCCATTTTAACACTTTTTAGGCTCAGCCACCACGCGAACATAGCGTAGTGCTAAATTACCTATTCCATTAATCGTCTATAGTTTGGGAATTGGTGATCACGGAGAAGACAGCAGAATAATGATTCTAATTTTATCTTCAAATTGTTCACGACAAATTAGCGTATTTACTATTGATGTAATTACAGTCTATTTTTATATAATTCTTTGTACGTTTGTGCGGCTCTGACAAAGGCAAATTAAAAAATAATTCTTTATTCCCATCATTCCCAGAGTCTAATTATAACAAATAAAATTGCGAAATATTACAGACGTTATTTTTATCGTTCGGTACCCCAGGATCAATTTTTTATAACTTTAATTAATGGAAAATCATAAGACATTTCTATTTTTAATGGAATGATTTATGAAATATAACAGGGGAAATAATTTGATGCATTTGTGAACTCAGATCTTTTATGGGTAGACCTTGCATTTTAGGTTCGTTGTAATTACTTATCCTGACATCCTTTTCCACATCTCGCATTATACCTTCAGTGTAAATGCTGAACAAATGGGGTGATAGAATACATCCCTGTCTTACTCCTTTTGTCACATTGAACCATTCTGTTGTTCCGCTTTCTAGTTGTACCGCTGATTGTTGGTTCTCATAGAGGGATCTTATCAGGTTTCTAATTCTAGGATCAAAGTTCATCTCCAGGAGAGTTTCCCATAGTTTCTCATGATTAACACAATCAAAAGCTTTCGAATAGTCTATAAAACACGTGTGGAGGCCAGAATTTACTTCTCGATGCTTCTGAATAATTTGACGCAAATTGAATATGTGGTCTCTTGTCCCTCTGTTTTTTCTAAAACCTGCCTGGGTGTTACTGACTTCTTCTTCCAGTTTACGTTCAATCTTTTTCATGATAATTTTAGAAGGATTTTGCTTGCATGACTGATGAGTGATATTTTTCTGTAGTTGGAGCATAGTTGTAAGTCTCCTTTCTTAGGCAATGGTATAAAAGATCTGAGGTACGCAGACGACACTGCACTATTGTCCACAACACCGGGGGGACTAGAGAATCTTATAACATCTGTAAAGGAACACAGCGAGACCAAAGGCATTAAGGAATATCAAGAAGAACAAAATCATGAATACTAACAAGTGCAAAACAGATGCCATCATAAAAATCAATGGAGAAGAAATAGAAAGAGTAAAGAATTTTGAATATCTTGGAGCCAGGATTGAGTACAACGGGAAATCGGCCCCAGAGATCAGGAGGAGACAAGCAATGGCAAGATCAAAGCTAGAAAAGATGAATAATATCTGGAAAGGGCAGTGCATTCAAACAAAAATCAAAATCCTCAAAAGTGTTGTTTTCCCAACTGCAACATATGGATGCGAAGCGTGGACTATCAGCAAAGCAGAGAGCACAAAGATCACAGCTTTTGAAATGACATGCTACAGGAAAATACTCAGAATATCATGGACTGAAAAACAAACAAACAAAGAAGTCCTGTGAAGGATCGGAATAAAATCACCAATTCTTCTTCAAACTGTAAAGAAATTGAAACTGAACTATTTTGGCCACACGACTCGCCACGAATCATTAGAAAAGCACATTCTGCAGACAAGGGTAGACGGCAAGAGAGGAAGAGGTAGACCAACAAGAAGCTGGGAACAAGATATATGTGAATGGCTGGGAATGACAACAACTCAAGCTAGTAGACTGGCGGAAAACCGTAATCTGTTTCGCAAGAAAGTTCGGGAAGCAATGTCCTACGCAGGATTAGCTGACTAGATGATGAATTGTGAACTAAAAAAATTGGTTCTCTACTCTTTAAGAGAATAACTTTTTAAAAGTAAAAATCTCCAAATATGCACGTTTTCTCCTTAAAACAGAATGCTAAAACTGTTCGAATGAACAGTAAAGTAAAGTATCACTATCAATAAGACTTAATTGTGAAAAAGGCGTTAAAACTCATTAAAAACCAAGGGAGGATTTCTGAAAGCTCCTCTATCTGGCATCTCTTTCAATTTGTTTTTTCACCTTGGATCTTTTGTCAGGCGATTAATTATTCCATTTGTCAATAAATAGTAGAATTTTAATGACTCTAGAACAAACCTTGATAGATTAGCGAAAGTTAAAAATTTCCTAATATGACCATTATTTTGGTTATCCGCCGCCATTTCCCTTTTTTTTTTTTTTTTGAAGTATTGAAAGGTAGTGCAAAGCAGTCCTAGTTTTTTTCTGTTAGGGTTAGTTCGAGAACGGAGGGTTTTTTTTCTATTTGGGTTAGTTATAGGTCTTAGTAAAGATGCTAGGGTGTTTGTTTTTCCTATTAGGGTCAGTTAAAGGTACTAGGTTTTATTTTTTCTTAGGTTTAATTGAGGGAATATTTGGGTTGTTTCCCTTAGCACGAGGAGGTTTCGGAAGGCCTCCCTCTAAATATGCACGTTTTTCACTAAAACAGACTTCTAAAACTGTTCGAATGGCCAGAAAAATAAAGTGTCACTGTCACTAAAACTTAATTGTGTGAAAAGAGGCGTTAAAACTAAATAAAAACTACCAGACAGAAAGGAAACTCATTGAAGTAAATCCAATATCGATTCTAGAAACAATTGGGTTGAGGATCAACATTGCTCCGTACTTACCAATGACAATGTTAAATTTTTATCATCGAGCACAAAATTACTGACAATCTAAAAAATAAAAATGACTATTTTTACAGACTGAAATATGAGTAATTTGTAAAACTTTAAAATTTTTAAAGGCTAATTCGTTGAACTAACCCGTTGACTCAAATTAATACAAAGAAAATCTGCTAGGTAGTAGTAGTCCGTCCTTTGACCGTTGACTTTTATTGCGAGGATAATTGATTCTACACAATCCTATCATATCCGTAACAAAAATGATGACGTAATTTTAAATCTCTCATGATACTATCAAGTAATAATAATCTCATCCGCAACAAAATGATGACGTAATTTTAAATCCCTCTTGATACTATCAAGTAATAATAATCTCATCTGCAACAAAATGATGACGTAATTTTAAATCCCTCTTGATACTATCAAGTAATAATAATCTCATCCGCAACAAAAAATTATGACGTAAGTTTAAAGCTCTTTTTGTACTATCAAATAATAATAATCTCATCCGCAACTAAAACAAAAATGATGATTATTAATTTTAAATCTCTCTTGATACTCTCAAGTAAAAATGATAATCTATTCTTTTTAAAAATAGGTTGGTGGTCAACATTGTTCTGTAAAGCCACTGTTAAATTTTAATCATCGAGCACAGAATTACTGGCAAATCTAAAAATGATAATACTATTCCTTATAGATTAATATACGAGTTCCTTTCCAAACCTTTTTTTAAATTAAGGTACTTCGACTCAAATAAGATTCATTTCGATCTTCTATGTTTATTTCCACAATACGGCATTATAATAATTAAAATAGATGACCTTCTGTTTGTAATAGCTTTTATTTCTCCACAAATATTGCAGGTCCTCCACAACTTTGATAAAAAATATCAAAAAGGTTTTAAATTTACATTTTGTTAAAAAAATTGGTTCCCCGTTGTTAAAAATTACTTATGTCATTTATACAGAAATTTTACAATTGGTCTATCTTTGACAAAAAAAACAGGTTATCTGAGATGTATTGTTAAAGCAGAAACAGGCGGGGTTTTATTTATTATTTTTAAACTATACCTTAGATAAACTTTTATACACAAAGCTGAAAGCGACGTGTACATATATGCAGGTCTGACATCCGAACCAACTTATAGGCCTAGTTTAACATTGTTGTAATGGATAATATTTTGCGTCATTTAAAAAATGTTTCCATTACAACAATGAGCCAATAAGAAATTGGGTTATCAGACCTTCAAGTAAGTGCACGTCGGCAGAAAGCAACACATATTATATTATTATCCGTGTAACATGAATATTTCACCTATGTGTGTGAATGCTTGTAAAAGATACACTAGCAACAACCGTAAAAGAGGAGGAACAACAGAAGTAGCAATAGTGGTGGTGTCGGTGATAATATTAGTTGTAGTAGTAGTAGTTGTAGTAGTAGTAGTAGTAGTAGTAGTAGTAGTAGTAGTAGTAGTAGTAGTAGTAGTAGTAGTAGTAGTAGTAGCAGTAGTAGTAGTAGTAGTAGTAGTAGTAGTAGTAGTAGTAGTAAGTAGTAGTTTAGTAGTAGTAGTAGTAGTAGTAGTAGTAGTATAGTAGTAGTAGTGTAGAGGAGTAGTAGAAATGTGGTAGTAGTTGTAGTAGTAGTAGTAGTAGTAGTAGTAGTAGTAGTAGTATGTAGTAGTAGTAGTAGTAGTAGTAGTAGTAGTAGTAGTAGTAGTAGTAGTAGTAGTAGTAGTAGTAGTAGTAGTAGTTGTATTAGTAGTAGTAGTAGTAGTAGTAGTAGTAGTAGTAGTAGTAGTAGTAGTAGTAGTAGTAGTAGTAGTAATAGTTGTAGTGGTAGTAGTAGTAGCAGGGGTAATGAAGTTTAAGTACTATTTTTATTAATGACAAATTTCAAATTATTTTAAAATCTAATGTACTCGTATTTTATTTTTAAACAAACCATTCCTCTTTGTTTATCGCCATGCCCAGATAATTTTAAAAGCTCTGTCTTAATTTTATGTCCTTCTAGTGAGTAAACCATTAGTCGATTCCAGTAACCAAATCAAGTCGCAGGTAACTATACGATTGTAAATGGAATCTAAGCGAATTAGCTTTTTACACACTTCCGGTATTAAATCTTCATTCTATCGGATACAGAGAGACAGATAGTCAATGAAAACTTAGCAGACCAAAGATTTAGTATACTTTCAATTTCTGTTTTTTAAATTTTAATTCATTGCTTGTGATGGATTTGTAAAATAAGTATAATTTTGATACACTTATCACATTAAAATAAAACCTTGAGCTTTTATATAGAGAAATATCCAGTAAACGTGCTCGTTCGACCTCCTGTCGAGACCGACTTATTTTTGGGATGTTTTTTTTTCTTGTATTTCCCTTTCTTACTTTGTCTGGCACCTTTCATACACACTTGTGCCGTTCTTTATCTTTCCGGTCAAGTACTCACTTTGCATCTCAACAAAGGGGTTTCCATGGCATTTATGTTGTGCCGGCTGTCTACAGCGAGATACGAACCCGTGATCTAGCCAATTATTTAATTACTGGACCACAAAGACGCACATTGCTATCATGCTGCCGTTGCTTTTAAAAACACAGTTTATGCAATGTTAACTCATGGGGTCCCGATAGGTCAGTTGATAGAGCACTCGCTTCACACGCAAAGGGACCGAGATCGATCCCTGGTGCAGCCAAGATTTTTTCTAACCCCCCTGTCCACCGAGCAGTGAATGGGTAGCTGAGTTTGTTGATCTGGAGGAAAGTACATTGCGATAGGATAGCAAGCAATTGGTCTTGTCCGTTTCACGCTATAGAAACAGGTATAAACTCCAGATCCATGGGCCTAATGGCTCTGAGGGACTACTATATATGCAATGTTAACCAAATAGCACATACAGTGTTCTTTAAAAAAACGACAGCAAGCGTATCAAGTTTGCAGTACTACCGTTGTTTTTTTTAAACACAGTATATGCAATGTTAATCAAATAGCATATACTGTGTTCTTTAATAAAACGACAGAGTATAAACCATATAAATGGCTTTCTATCGTGTAGTATCGTATTCTATACTCTATTATTTATGAGAATTGCTTCCCACGATTCAATATTGGATATTTGAGGCAGAAATTATAGATATGAATCTGTAACAATAGATTGCTTTTCGCATCACACAAAAACCTCAAGTTATTTATGGTCCACCGCGGCAATTGGATTCAATAGTCTGATGTCACGTCGCCCAGTAACGGCGGCCATCGTGGTTCTGCTGGCTAGAACTTTTCATATGTCTTGTGATCAGAATGTGTAAAAGTCAAAACATGATCAGATTTATAATGGGTTTTTTCCCCTCTGGATACGCTTTTGTGCTCGTCGGAGAAATTTTTCATAAGGGCGTCCGCCAGTTACTAAGTTACCATGCGTCATTACAAGGGAAGTGACGTTACGACTGTTTAAGAGTATTCGGTATTTTATCAAAATAAACAAGATAATGAAGAATGAGCTAAGAGTCAAATTGATCAGGTTGAGAAGTTGTTTTTTATTATATATTGTTGTTATTTTGAAGTTCTAAAAATAATAAAACTCAATCTCCGCAATAAATCATTTTATCTTTTAACTGAAATCTAAACGAAACGAAAGAATCTCTGACGAGTCAGATAAGCCCTCTCATCTTAAATTTAAATGAAATTAAATAAATGGATATTTGACAGGCTGTCAGTTACAGCAAATGAGTTGAAACTCTAACATTTCTATTGTTATTTTTCTCTATTCAATCCTTTTATATTACACTGGATTTGAGATTGATAAGTTAATGCTATGAATAACACGATTTGGGGAACAACTTTCATTTCTAATGCCAGATTTTTATAACACACATACAAACACACACACACACACACACACACACATATATATATATATATATATATATATATATACATATATATATATATATATATATATATATATATATATATATATATATATATATATATATTGAGAAATAAACTCAATTTCTGACGTGGAATTTGTTCAATTTTCTGATTTCTGACTAGTCCTCCAATATCCAGTATTGGATTAGTCCGCTATGGCTCACGCTGACTTTCAAAGTTATTTTTAAAATGTATCAATGAGGATCTGCGTCTCATCTGGTTTCGAATGATTGTTCTCAGTGTATAAGCAATAGAAAATATCCGTAATGTGACCCCTTCAGTCTTGGTTTATTTCTGTCTACTATGATGACAATTTTTGCCCCTAAGATAGATTTGAATAGTGGTTTTCCAAGACTCCGTTTTTTTCTCATTTTGAGATATTGAGGATTATTTCCCCTAAGATTTCTCTGTCGATCTATAATTTTATCATATTTAAACTTCAAATTCACACAAATCTAAGGATATTATTGTGCCATTTGATGCTTAAAATAAACTTTACATTTCATTTACAATTTATTTCATGGATAGAAAATCTCAAAAAGTAGAAAAATCGACTTAACGATTTTTGAAAAACCAGTCTTCATTTATATTCTTACATACCAATACATTATTTCAGATATCCAATCAACCGTTTTCTCAACTTCTATTTACGCTGTGGCGTATGAATATAAATGAAGACATGTTTCCCAAAACTCGTTTAGTCGATTTTTCTACTTTTTGAGAATTTCTATCCATGAAATAAATTGAAATGTAAAGTTTGTTTTAAGCATCAAATGGCACAATAATATCCTTAAATTTGTGTGAATTTGAAGTTTAAATATGCTATATATATATATATATATATATATATATATATATATATATATATATATATATATATATATATATATATATATATATATATAAGGATTTTATTTTTCCTAAGAAATGTTATGATTTCCCAAGAGTAGGGGTGGAATATTTTGGCTCCTCAGACCTCATTAAAATAGAATGACAGCTTTACATCCGGGTTAGGAGGAGTGCTGACTAATAGAACATAATATTGTTGAATAAACAATACATCACCAATACGCTTCAACAGTCGTGACGTCACTTCCCCCATAATGACGCAGAGTAACTTAGTAACTGGTTCTAAACTATCGGAACAATGGCGGACGCCCTTATGAAGTACTTCTCCGACGAGCATAAAAGTGTATCCAGAGGAGAAAAACATTATAAATCTGATCATGATTTGAATTTTATACATTCTGATCACATGACACGTGAAAAAGTTCTAGCCAGCATGAAGAATAAAAAGTACCGATTTTCTTTGTTTAAAACCAAGCTGCTCGTTACTAGGCGACGTGACATCAGACTATTGAATCATATTCAATGGATGCTACTTCGAGTAATTAGGACAATTAGTAGCGTGACGGGGGACGAATCACACCTACAGATTCAATGTAACATATTATTGTTATTTCTTGATGTAACAAGAAGTCAATAAAAAAAAAAAGCTTTGCAAAATAGAATATAATCGCAGCAGAATTATATAAGAATATCAAAACACATCAATGATGGTTTCAGAAATAAGGAAAACACACACACACACACACACACCAATATACACAGTAATACACACATACACACGCGTACACACACGAACGCGCGCGTCTATTGAGCACATTGAGTGGATATTAACAATTAGAGATGAAGTGAGTAGAAAAGTGCTGGAAGACAATAGAGAATAAAAAAATTTCGCGGCGGTGATGGGGATATTGCTTTATTTAAAAGCTTACGTTTTAGTGGAGGGTACTCTGTATAAACGCTCACGTTTTAGTGGCTGATACTTGATATAAAATATATTGTTTTAGTGGATGATACTCTGTATAAAAGCCATTGTTTTAGTGGATATTGCGCGATTTAAAAGCTCACATTTTTTAGTCTGAGACTCTTTGACAATCTCAGGATTACTTTGACCAATGCAATCAAGAGATTTCTATCTATAGATAGAATGCGCTTGGCCAAGGAGTTCACAAAATTGCCATCCGGAAGTATAACGGACCAACACACAAACTCTGTGTAACCATGAACTTTTATAGTCTGGTTAATACAGTTTAGTGAGAACAACTCACAAACGCGGATGGCAAAAACAATAACAAAGGCCTGAGTGACGTCATCTGCATACTATCTATAGATAGAATGAAGTTGACGTCTTTGTTATTGCTTTTTGCCATCCGCGTGTATGAGTACTTCTCACTAAACTGTATTAACCAGACTATAAACGTTTAAAGTTACACATAGTTTTGTGTGTTGGTCCGTTATACCTCCGGATGGCAATGTTGTGAACTTCTTACCCAAGCGCATATTATCTATAGAAACGTTTTGTGTGTCTACGAATATTTTCCATAGATAGTTCGAAGTTGACGTCACTCAGGTCTGTGTTATTGTTTTTTGCCATCTGCGTTTATGAGTAATTCTCACTAAACTGAATAAACCAGACTATAAACGATCATGGTTACCCAGAGTTTTGTGTGTTGGTCGTTATACTTCCGGATGGCAATGTTACGAGCCTCTGAGCCAAGCGCATACTATCTATAGATAGAATGCGCTTGGCTAAGAAGCTCACAACATTGCCATCCGGAAGTATAACGACCAACACACAAAACCATGTGTATCCTTGAACGTTTATAGACTGGTTAATACATTTTAGTGAGAATTAGTCATAAACGCGGATGGCAAAAAAAAACAATAACAAAGACCAGAGTGACGTCAACTTCATACTATCTATAGACAGTATGTGCTTGGCTAAGAAGCTCATAACATTGGCATCTCGGAAGTATAACGGACCAACACAAACTCTGTGTAACCATGAACGTTTATAGTCTGGTGAATACAGCAGTTAGGTGAGAATTACTCATAAACGTGGAAGGCAAAATACAATAACAAAGACCCGAGTGACGTCATCTTCATTCTATCAATAGGAACGTGTTGTGTGTCGATGAACTTGATATAGATAGTCGAAGATGACGTCACTCAAGCCTTTGTTATTGTATTTTACCATCCGCGTTGGTGAGTGATACTCACTAAACTGTGTTACCCCGACTATAAAAGTTCATGGATACACACAGTTATGTGTGTTGGTCAGTTATACTTCCGGATGGCAATGTTATGAACTTCTTAGCCAAGCGCATAGTATCTATACACATACTTAACAAAACAGCCTTTTGTCATGTTACACTTACTTGTTTATTGTGACCCAAGTTGTTGAGATCGCTCGAGGAGACACAAGGAGGTGAAAAAATATACAGTAACACATAACTATCTTCAAGACTTCTTTGTGCCTTCTTCTGTAAAGTTTGACTTGGCGCTGAAATTATCAAAACAAAGAAGAAAGAGTTTACAACAGAATAAAATAAACGGTTCAAAAAAATTAATAAAAACGCACATTATATAATCAAAAGAGTGAAAATAGAGAGGCTTCGTATGTGAACAAAACAGTATTGTTACATACGAAGCATCTCCATTTTCACTCTTTCGTTAGTATTTTCACGATCACAGGCTTCAGGCAGCCCTCACCATTTTCTACATTATATTATGATTCTTTCCATGCTCATTGCAATTTCAAGCCTTCGGCAATTTGAGGTGTAAGTCGGGAATTAAGTGTATGATTTGCATGCACTGCAGTTTATTGATGCTATCCGTTTAGGTAAAATACTCACAACATCCGTCAGCCACACATAACGTACCAACACACAACATTATGTGTAACCTTTAACGTTTATAGTCTGATTGGTAGAATTTAATGAGAACTAATCACCCAACATACTGTATAAACATAATAAAGAGCTGAGTGACGTCAACCTCGTTCCTTGTATACAGCATCCAGGGTTATACGACATTGTCACCCATCTGATCACTAACCACGGAGCAATAAAAAAAATAGAGCAAAAGAAGCCTCTTTGAAATGGAGAAAAAAAACAATACAAGTTCCCATACATACCTAGTGATCCGTTCATAAATTGTGATGCAATGTGATGCAATGTTAAAGATAGTTGTCATATATATATATATATATATATATATATATATATATATACATATATATATTGAATCGTGTTTGATACAAATATGGTACGAAAAGTGCTCGACATGTAGTAATGGAGCGAATTATTATTTAAAATATTTACCACAATGTTTGGGGCAGTCTACATCGATGTTTCAGGCTTAATTTGCCATCTTCAGGACTGAGTTGTTTTGTTGACTGTTGTTGTTTCTTGAAGTGGTTCCGGTTTGAAGTTAATTAAGAGGAATTTGCGCCGATGGGGACACTTTCC